>NC_071265.1:1567500-1640000 GCF_023375685.1 Ictalurus furcatus | reverse complement strand
TTTTTAATATTCGGAGATGTTGTCATCATCATGAAAGAGAAGTCGGAAAATAAATTAGCACCAATCAACCCCGCTCATCACAATGTCATGCTTTTGTTTTTTGTTCTCGCTTTTGTGTGTGTGTGTGTGTGTGTGTGTGTGTGTGTGTGTGTGTGTGTGTGTGTGCTCGCCTGAGAGAGCATTAACGTGCAAACCTTTTACGGACGATTATCACACACGCGCTAATTAATTTGCCAACAGCAGACCAAACAAAGGTGCATAAGTGATAAAAAAGTGCTCATAAACAGCCATTACGTCCTAAATGCAGACCTCCAACCTCTCAGATGATGCAAACATTTCGAAAAACACGCACTTTTAGCGAGTGGGAAACTGCGTTGTGAGTACATGGGATCTGTGGAAGTAATAGGATTATCTCTGAGTGTCCCAGCTGTGCTTTTACTCACTAAGGCCCACAAAAATACGACCAAAAACAAAAACGCTCCAAGACAATTAGCAGATAATATTTTACATATGAACATAAACCGATTAGAGCAGACGACCAAGCGCTAATTCAATTATTCAGTTCTAAGAAGTCGTATTTTTCTGTTTTTTGTTTTTTCGTGAGAAAGTAGTGCTGTATACTTTACGATCTTTACAGAGACAGAAAACAGAAAAACAGATGGACACAGATCATAATTTATACAGCTTTAAGAAAGTAAATATGTGCTGCTACTAAACTGTTCAACGTAAATATATGGCTGAAGCTAATGATTATTTTGATAAACAACAATCTGGATTATTTATTATTTTACTGTTATTTTAGTATCTTTAGTGTTTATGAGAGTATCATAAGTGCTTATGAGAGTATCATTAGTGCTTATGAGAGTATTATTAGTGCTTATGAGAGTATTATTAGCATTTATGAGAGTATTATTAGTGCTTATAGAGTATTATTAGTGCTTATGAGAGTATTATTAGTGCTTATGAGAGTATCATTAGTGCTTATGAGAGTATCATTAGTGCTTATAGAGTATTATTAGTGCTTATGAGAGTATCATTAGTGCTTATAGAGTATTATTAGTGTTTATGAGAGTATCATTAGTGTTTATGAGAGTATCATTAGTGCTTATAGAGTATTATTAGTGCTTATGAGAGTATCATTAGTGTTTATGAGAGTATCATTAGTGTTTATGAGAGTATCATTAGTGTTTATGAGAGTATCATTAGTGTTTATGAGAGTATTATTAGTGCTTATGAGAGTATCATTAGTGTTTATGAGAGTATCATTAGTGTTTATGAGAGTATCATTAGTGCTTAGAGAGTATCATTAGTGTTTATGAGAGTATCATTAGTGCTTATAGAGTATTATTAGTGTTTATGAGAGTATCATTAGTGTTTATGAGAGTATCATTAGTGTTTATGAGAGTATCATTAGTGCTTATAGAGTATTATTAGTGTTTATGAGAGTATCATTAGTGCTTATAGAGTATTATTAGTGCTTATAGAGTATCATTAGTGCTTATAGAGTATTATTAGTGTTTATGAGAGTATCATTAGTGTTTATGAGAGTATCATTAGTGCTTATAGAGTATTATTAGTGCTTATGAGAGTATCATTAGTGTTTATGAGAGTATCATTAGTGCTTATAGAGTATTATTAGTGCTTATGAGAGTATCATTAGCGTTTATGAGAGTATTATTAGTGCTTGAGAGTATTATTAGTGTTTATGAGAGTATTATTAGTGCTTGAGAGTATTATTAGCTTTTATGAGAGTATTATTAGCGTTTATGAGAGTATTATTAGTGCTTGAGAGTATTATTAGTGCTTGAGAGTATTATTAGCGTTTATGAGAGTATTATTAGTGCTTGAGAGTATTATTAGCTTTTATGAGAGTATTATTAGTGCTTGAGAGTATTATTAGCGTTTATGAGAGTATTATTAGTGCTTGAGAGTATTATTAGTGCTTATGAGAGTATCATTAGTGCTTATGAGAGTATCATTAGCTTTTATGAGAGTATTATTAGTGTTTATGAGAGTATCATTAGCTTTTATGAGAGTATTATTAGCGTTTATGAGAGTATTATTAGCGTTTATGAGAGTATTATTAGTGCTTGAGAGTATTATTAGTGCTTGAGAGTATTATTAGCGTTTATGAGAGTATTATTAGTGCTTGAGAGTATTATTAGTGCTTGAGAGTATTATTAGCGTTTATGAGAGTATTATTAGTGCTTGAGAGTATTATTAGCTTTTATGAGAGTATTATTAGTGCTTATGAGAGTATCATTAGCGTTTATGAGAGTATTATTAGCGTTTATGAGAGTATTATTAGTGCTTGAGAGTATTATTAGTGCTTGAGAGTATTATTAGCATTTATGAGAGTATTATTAGTGCTTGAGAGTATTATTAGCTTTTATGAGAGTATTATTAGTGCTTGAGAGTATTATTAGCGTTTATGAGAGTATTATTAGTGCTTGAGAGTATTATTAGTGCTTATGAGAGTATCATTAGTGTTTATGAGAGTATCATTAGCTTTTATGAGAGTATTATTAGCGTTTATGAGAGTATTATTAGCGTTTATGAGAGTATTATTAGTGCTTGAGAGTATTATTAGTGCTTGAGAGTATTATTAGCGTTTATGAGAGTATTATTAGTGCTTGAGAGTATTATTAGCTTTTATGAGAGTATTATTAGTGCTTGAGAGTATTATTAGCTTTTATGAGAGTATTATTAGCGTTTATGAGAGTATTATTAGCGTTTATGAGAGTATTATTAGTGCTTGAGAGTATTATTAGTGCTTGAGAGTATTATTAGCGTTTATGAGAGTATTATTAGTGCTTGAGAGTATTATTAGCTTTTATGAGAGTATTATTAGTGCTTGAGAGTATTATTAGCGTTTATGAGAGTATTATTAGCGTTTATGAGAGTATTATTAGTGCTTGAGAGTATTATTAGTGCTTGAGAGTATTATTAGCGTTTATGAGAGTATTATTAGTGCTTGAGAGTATTATTAGCGTTTATGAGAGTATTATTAGTGCTTGAGAGTATTATTAGCGTTTATGAGAGTATTATTAGTGCTTATGAGAGTATTATTAGTGCTTGAGAGTATTATTAGTGCTTGAGAGTATTATTAGTGCTTGAGAGTATTATTAGTGCTTGAGAGTATTATTAGCGTTTATGAGAGTATTATTAGTGCTTGAGAGTATTATTAGCGTTTATGAGAGTATTATTAGTGCTTATGAGAGTATTATTAGTGCTTGAGAGTATTATTAGTGTTTATGAGAGTATTATTAGTGCTTGAGAGTATTATTAGTGTTTGCTTGAGAGTATTATTAGTGCTTGAGAGTATTATTAGTGCTTATGAGAGTATTATTAGTGCTTGAGAGTATTATTAGCTTTTATGAGAGTATCATTAGCGTTTATGAGAGTATTATTAGCCTACGTATTCCTGTCATTGCTGGATTATCATTTTTATAAAGCAGCAACAAAAACATAATAAAATCCACCAGCGTTCAGTAAAAAATAATATTTTTTATGAATAATATTTGCAACAAACAACTCGATACAGAATGTAGTGTGTTCACAGTGTTCTTTGGTTGCTAAGCAACATAATGGACAAAGATTAAGGAACCGCATGGACACGGCGGCGCCGGGAATCCCGCTGCGCTCGGAGAGAGGGAATTCATGACACCGACACGCTTCGTATTAAAGCTTCTTAGCCTCTAAAGGTTCTACTGGAACTCTTCCTGATAGGAAAACACTCTGCTGTTCCCCTGGAGACAATTAAAGAATCCCTGACGCGCCCTCTCGCGTAGATGCGTGATTTAAATAAATAAATAAATAAAATATAACATTTGTAAAAAGTAATGGCACCCGGCAGAAACTCAGGTCTGACTCCAGTGCCAGGCTATAGACGCTGCCTCTTTCATCTCTCTGGCCTCATCAAAGTCTCACTTAGTGGCAAATAATGAAAGACACAGGAGGCATTTTCCATTTCCTCTTGCATATTATATTTTAATAGAATCTCTGTCGGACCTTTCTGCTCTCGCTCGCCGACGCTGCTGATTTATTCACCAATGTTCATTTTTTTTTTTTTCTCGAAAATACAACGGCTTATCTTCATATGACACGGATTTTTAGGCCGAGTGCCTCGGCCAGTAAAACGAGGCAGAGATAGAGAGAGAGATTCCTGAGACAAATTGGAGGATTACTCCGTCACGTTCCCGAACCGCGACTTCGTCCAAGAACAGATTGAAGCACTAAGATTCAGATTTCAGCCCAATGAGCAGCTTGTTAAATATCCCTCACCTGCTGGAGCTTATCTGCATAAAGACTGGATTTTTGGAGAGACGGAGGGAGGCAGCGGCCGGATTTCAGGATGGATGGATAACGTGTTGTAGGGATGTGTTTTTCGAGACGAGACCGGCGGGTCAGGGCAGCCGGGGGCCGCAGGAGGCGGCGGTTTAATTGTTAATTACAACGTGCTGAAGAGTGGATCCTCCAGGGGGACATGGTTTCGTTAGAAAAGTGTTCACAATTCCAACTTTCCATATCCATCTTCATTAACCTGAGTGTGAGGAGGATTGAGGTTTAAAAAAAACAACAAAAAAACAGGAGGCCCAGGAGGGTTTAGGAATCCACTGATGTGCAGAACCATCTAAAATTCGCCTGTTTGATCAGACTGTGATGTTCGAAAGGTTCGAAACCTATGTTTCGCTCGTGGCCCGTCAGATAAGTTTAGAAGTTTTTTGTAAAATGCTTTCCACGTCCACTGAAACCAATGACACGCAGTTTCTCGCATGTACAGGGTTTCTGGCTATTAGTCAGTTTCATTCATTCAAGCATCAAGCACACAAGTCACCTGTGCGAAAAACAATAAACAAAAAAGAAATGAAAAAGGGAAGAAGGGCCGCATGGTTAAGGGAGTGTGCAGCAAAGTTCTTAAAGCAACACTGAACATTGAGTTGAAATGAGTTATAAGTCGATGGCACAAAACTTCTGACACTGGAGACTCCTTCCAGACAGTAAATGTTAAAGAAACGGCACCATAGCAATGATTTAAAAAAAATTCATCTGATTGAGTCCCTGTAAACGAGCTGTTACCATAGAAACAATAACGTATTAGAACGAGCGCGTTCATATAAACGTGATTTAAATCACAGGCTCGTGGAAGTACTTTCTAAAGTTACAGAAAGCGTCAGCTTCAAGAATTCTGCAGCGTAATGAATTACTGAACGTTACTGAAGCCTGCCTCAATCATGATTTCGTCTCACTTAATTTCTTGCTAAATTTCCAGGAAAAATCCCGCAGTTTGAAAATAGAAAGAAAAAAAAAAAGCCAGAGTAGCAACTAAAAAAAAAAAAAGAGCCACCATTTTATCGCCTTTCTCTTGGTGATCCGTCTTTCTAATGTTGAGTCCTCATGCTCCTGGAGAGTAAATATCTCCCGATCCAACCTCAGGCTGCTCTGAAACCCAGCTCTCTGCTCTCTGAGCTTTATAATGAGCTGATTCGGAATGTGTTTTAACCGGCAGCGAAGTGTGTGAATTTAATAAGTCTCTGTATATACACGCTACATACAACGCGCTTCCTTTGTACAGTTTCTGTCTAATATTAGCCACGCTATGTATTATTCATCATCCACAGAAGGAATCTCCAGTCATAAGCAGCCAGCTGCAGCAAAAAAAAAAACAAAAAAAACCCCTCTATCGTAGCCTACATTCTGTTTTCAGTGACTTTTGCGAGGAGGTTAAGGATTTCTTCATGTGTGAAGTTAGCTGCTTTTATAACAACCATCTCTGCTACATCGTATCTCAGCTAATACAAGTGCGCATGGCGCTGTTATAGTCAAATGACGAGTCACAGAGTTACTGTTACCACCGCAAAGTCGGTTATTTCCCTACAACAGCACATTCCCAACTGTTTTATTCCTCTTACACCACAGCAATTACAAATTGTTTTGTTAATTAAAGAATGACACATCATGTTTTTATCCAATTAAAGTCGTTCCCTCAACAGCCTCTCTTTTTTCTCTCTGGAACTTAATAATAATAAAAATAATGATAGTAATAATGATAGTAATAATAATAATAATAATGATTAAAGCTGCGAGCAGCATTTTCGGGGGCCAAGCACCCAGACTCGGTGAGCTGCACATTCACAGACGCACTACAGTTGCCGCCTAAGCAATCACAGGAAAGCAGAGCCATTGTAATCACACAATAAAAATACTATTTGATAGTAACCCTGTCAGTCATGTGCTGTCTGTTTAATTGCACACTGAACGGCTAGAACGGCATTAGACCTAGAAGTCGTTTAGACAGGTCTCAAGATGATGTGCACCAAATGTGGTGAAGACTGGACAAAATTTGGAGGAGGAGTAGCGAAAAAACTGTTTTTGACAAAATCTAAGATGGCGGAAAATCTAATTAGGTGGAAATTGTGGCTTACGGTGCGCTGAACTCATCTTGACCCAGGGAATTCAAAAGTTATGACCATAAACATACTTCCAAATTAGGCCCAAATTTGACCCAATGGTGGCGCTAGAACATTGGGAGCACTTGGGCTAAATTTGGTCAGAATGTTCCTTAGACCCTCCGCAATCAGTGTGCCAAATTTCACCACTTTTCGCCAGATGGTTCTGTGGGCTGCCGTAGACAAACTAGCCAGAAGAAGAAGAAGAGAAGGTTGAATAATAATACGGTGCCTATGCACCGTCTGTGCTTGGCCCCCCAATAACAGCAGCTTGTCATGTTCCAGAGAAACCACACAGTGTAAACTCCGCTGTCCTGAAGATGTTCGAAAACTCAAAGTTACGGCTTTACCTCTTACACTGGAGACTCCATCCATAAATGCTAAATGAACATCTCCTTACAGAAAACCTCCCCACATCAACGATTTCACACGTTCCTCGTACAGGTCCCTGTGAACGAGCTGTTACTATGGAAACAGCACCTTCTGACCAATCAGAATCCAGAATTTTGTCATTCGGTGTATTTACACACCCCTGTTGAAACGACTGGTTTCTGCGATGTAAAAAATGTAACCAAGATAAAACCATGTCAGATCTTTTCCATCCTTACTGTGACCTAGAACATCAGACCCATTGTGAAGCATGGTGGTGGCAGCATCACGCTCCGGGGCAGCTTCTCTTCAGCAAACCAATATGCATCTCGATATTAACTTGTACAATTGTAATACTAACTAAATACCAAAGTTATTATTATTATTATTATTCTTTATTGAATGCTAGTGTGAACACAGGTTTAGGTAGAAACTCAAAACTGTACTCTGGTCCTATTATTTATTATTATATAGATATTTCTATTCTCATATCCTGTCTGCTCGAACGATTAGATTTGTTCACCTGTGCTATGGTATACTACGTGCAGACCTTTCAGAGGTTACCAGACGGTTTTACGTGATAATTTGATTCATAAATGCGATAAGTGGAATTCTGCATCATCAACGAATCAAGCCGGCATGTGGAATGACGGTACAAAGCAGATACAGAGATGACAGATAAACACAAAACTGCCAACGTTGAGCTGAGGTGTGATCTGAAAACGAGACATCTTCTCAGCGAGCATATTGCCCGCCATCTGTCTGCCTCTGCACCGCAGAAGTGGAACGAGAGGAGGACTTCACAGATCTTAATCACGCCACGCTCGGCTGTTTTCTGTCTGCTCCACTGAAGCCACGGTGTGGGAGACGTGTCCTCTGGAGAGGGCTCGGAGGGCGGAGGGTATTAAACCGCCCTGAGGGAGGGTGAGGAGCTGATCTGTGATGAGATAACGAGACATTTATGTCATAATGTGTATCAACGAACCCTACTGAGACGTATAAGAGGCGTTAGAGAAGGTGGAGGAGATGTGATAAAGGCCGATGCGGCTAACGCGTAATCATTCTCTCTCTTTTTCCTCTTTTATTGCTGTCAAACGTCTTCGTTTTTTTCTTTTCTTTTCACGTCTCTATTTCTCAATTATTCTCTCTTAGCCCTCCTGGCTCTCGCCCACACGGAGCTGTTAATCTCTGGATGCTTCTTTCCACCTTATTTTCAGCATCCTGAGATGAGAAACTTAAGCATTCACGCATTGATTCACCTCCTATTCTTTAACAGAGCTCTAATTTATCAGATGGAATGCATATGAACTAAAAATTCCCGTTTTACGACTTCCGTATTCCGTATAGTTGGACGCACGGCATGGTCATGTAGTCAGTTGCCTCACTTCCGGGTTTGGTTGGAAAAATCATGGCTCGAACAATTTTCGGAACATAACTACAACTCAGGGGTCAACACGGACATTTTTTTCCAAGTCGGAAGCTGGGAATTTCATCTAACTGCCTAGTTTTCAGCACCGGATCCTAACGTTTATAATAGTAATAAAGTTCATTTTCCGAACTAGAGATGGAGAGATGAAAAATGCCGGTATTGTTTGTACACTTAGGGGTTAATCATCATAGCTAACCGTTAGCGAACAGACAATCGAGTGCTAGCGGATAAACAGGGAAACGTTCAAAAATTGCATGTTATTTAATCATGTTAGACAGGTTGCGTAACGGGAAGTCGAGTTGAAGTAAATCATCACCAGGAGGGGGCGCCGTTTGTCTTAATTTACGCACAATTATACCAAAGTTGGTTAGATGTGTGTGTGTGCGCTATCTGAGTTATGCGACCACAAAAATCACGAGTTCAGCAGATAACTGATGCTGGGAAAACATTTTGCTTGTTTGTTTGTTTGTTTGTTTAAATATTGTATAAAAAAGAGTGTGTGATGATCGATAATTTGGAACTTCTCAGCTAGCTTCACATTTGATATACTGTGAAATTGCAGATATTTGAAACTACAATGACCTATGATCTAATCATTACTATGTTTGTATTATTATGTATTCATCTAAATATAAATATTATGGCAAATTTATAGAGCAGTGCCTTTACCGAGGTTTGGGGGGATTTTTGTCAGTTCGCGGTGCTTGGACCCCTTTTCCGATGGCGCTCTGTTTGTAAGCTTCCACATTACGGATAAAACCCTAAAGGGTTCCTCTAATCGGAGAGCCAAGGAAACCTTAGGGATTCGTGATTTAAGTAGAAAGTGGGAGGGAACAGGAATTACACCCCAGTCAATTAGACTAACAGGCCCTGACAGTGATGTTGAGTAATAAAGCACACTGTGGCCACAGGCGGATTTTCGCCTAACCAGAGTGGATCGAATCAACAGTTTCCCTGTAACAGCAACTGACTTCATTACTCCCGTAGAGCGAAATTAAATGGCTGCGTATGATCATAACCCATGCACAATTTTGTGGAATGAGGTCTGCCTTGACATGGCAGAGGAAAGGAGCCGTTTTATAATAAACCCAAATAAATGACAGCCATTCACTTCTTCACTTAATGTTCATGTATTCGTCTTCAGGAAGAGCTTCATAATGGGAATACCTTAACGTAAATGGGATTACGCCCTAGATGGACCACAGCGCCGTGCACGTGCACAGACACGGTCACGCCTACATGCAACGTAGCTTAGCCAGTCCACCTGCTGGAAACTTTTTGTGAGGAACCCGGAGAACCCAGAGGAACATCCAAACCTCCACGCAGACAGTAACCCAAGGTCAGGATTGAACCTGGGACCCGTGAAGCAGCAACACGACACAACAATCTGTCATTCCAGGACGTTAGACAGCGAGAGCTATTCTTACATCTCACGCCCGTTCAGCCGCTGCGGGGTGTCGAGCATATTTGATCGTGTTTACCTCGTTTCCCTCATCAAATCCATCAGGCTTCCTTCACACCTGCTGGATTATGAGATTCCGCTGCTAAATAAACCGCAAGCGGTGCAGATGTCTACACAGGGGATCATCAGAATGCCTTGCACTGCTGCTTTTTTCTCACTTACTGAAAGGTAAACGACTCTGGATTAATGAGGCTGGATCCAGACCGTCTTCTGTCACCGCTGTGGACGTGTGGCTGTATATAGGCTCGTTAGGGAATGAAATGCTGAGGGGTTTCTGAAACGCTCAGGATGCAGCGATGAGATCCTTGCCAAAAGCATCAGTGATGAGGAAGGAGACAGAGGTAAGGTGGCACGACAGGTTTCCAGCTAAGAACGGCCACCTATCCCAGTGTTTATACGCAGACATCTTCACCGATCTCGACACGTCCACGCAGATTGCAGATTCTACATGTATATACGTGTTACATGTCACGTGATCCAATCCATCATGCTTATGTTTTTTTTGTTGTTGTTTTTTTTTTAACTGTCTCCATCACGTTAAGTGTGATTATTGATCAGACTGAGGGAAGCTGAGCAGTAAAGTCGTCGAGAGTTTCGTTTCATTTGCCGAAAGACTTTAATCATCTTCTAATATTACCATGATTAAAAGCCACTGTCGGGATAACTGCACAAGAAATAAAAGGTTTTTATTAAAAATGTTCTCTCTTGCTTTATCGTGTGTGTGTGTGTGTGTGTGTGTGTGTGTGTGTGTGTGTTCTGCAGCTTCTGCGTCGGACTGTGTGAAGAATTTTCAAACGCCGAACTTTTCGCGTCCTGCGTCTGCCTCAAAATTGCAGTTCGACACCGATCACAGACGATTATTATAAACCGATGAAGACAGACAGAGAGACAGACAGACGGACAGACAGACAGAACGTATTCACAGATTCACATTCCAGATTGGACTGAATCGATTTGCTCTAGTCCAATCCAGTCGAGGTGTTTACATATTTTTATTCCAACTGAGCACTAAGGCCCTGTTTACACTAGTGCGTTTCCGTTTTAAAACGCATAACTGTTGCTACGGTTACGCCGGTCGTCTTCACTACTCTGGTGTTTCTCGACCCTCGATGACGGACACTTTCGGAAACGCCGGAGCCCCCGTTTTAGTTTGAAAAATCCGGGCTTGCGTTTCAGTGTAAACAGACCAAAACGGAGACTTTTGAAAACGAAGGCGTGGCTCCGCCCACATTCGCTCCCTGATTGGGTCTTCTGGATCGTCGCGTCTCCTTCTCTGATTCGTCAAACCCTTACCGTATGACCGTTACGCTTCCTCGATCGTATACGCAACAACACGGAGACTGAACCGCAAGCTTTGCTGGCTTTGTCGTCATTCTTAGCCGCCGTTGTGCGGTTCAATTCTGTATTTTATAATCCTGCAGCTGCTACATGCGCAAGAGGCGAGCTACGATTAGAGCGATCGCCAACGAACCTCATTTCGAGTAGCATAAGCTCTACACGGAACGCCGGTTTGGACTAGAACCGACTTCCTGTTTACACTTGTACTGTATGCGCATGCCCAGTGTGTATGAACGGTCATGTGACGTGCGTATTCGGTCGTGTAGCGTGGACGGAGATCGTTTCTGAAACGCGGCGGAAACGCCAGCGTGGACGAGGACCGTTTTCATTTTCAAACCAAAACGCACCCGTGTAAACAGGGCCTGAGTCGGATTCTTAACAGATGATTAGATTAGGCTGTGACGAGGCCTGACGAGAGGCAACCGTCCTCCCAAAGTTCAGCCTGGGGTTCTTGCAGTTCTATGTTTAGGTCTGGAACAGAGGTGTGCAATCTTATCCGGAAAGTTCCTGCTGGGTTGGAATGAAAACCTGCACCCACACCGGAACTTTCCGGATAAGATTGGACACCCCTGGTCTAGAAAGTACCGAACTAACATTTGTTTTGGAAAAATACTGTTTCTTGCTCAACTTTTGTGGAACTATTTCTAACACGTATTTCCTGAAGAATAAGCCTAAAGGTTTTTTCTTGGACCGCAGTGAGGTGACACTGGACTACACAGGACCATCATGGGGTTGGGTGAATTAGAGATTAGAGTTTCCACGTGGTTTTTAATTAATCACTGATCACTATATACAATCAGCGGCCAATTATTAAGTTTTCCATATCAGTATTACAGTAGAGAATGAAGCACAGAAGATTTTCAAGTTTCCCAATACACCAAGGTGAACCACAGGGATCTGTTTTAGTCTGGGTCCTAGTTCACTTTTTTAAAAAATTTTTTATAACTAGCATCATATGCAGATGACACAGCATGGCATTGCCCCGCATTGCATCAACGCCGAACCGCAGGGATCTGTATTCAGTCCTGTCCTATTCCACATTTCTCTAACCTATATTGCATCAAAGTTAAAGGTGCTTGAAGTATTCATTTATATGCAGATGACACGGTATTGCACTGGCCTTCCGGAGCCTTCTAGCTGCCGGTAACCAGGTTCAAACATCTCGCATCTCCTATCTCCCTTTTCTCTCAGCAAACGCATCTTGTTCTACTCAGACAATTAACTAATCATCAAGATCAGCGCTGGCATTGCTACACACACCTTATTCAACTCATTCAGCGCGACAAATTCCAGATCAGTGAGTCCTCAGGTACAAACAAAACAAAACAAAAAAACATTCAGAATGAGTTCAAGGTTTTCTAATAAACACGTTCTAGGTCACGTCGTGTTTTGTATTTTTATAACCAACTGTAGCAGTTGGTCTGGTTGTTATGGTGGGCGTGGCGCACCGAGTAGGAAGCGTCAAATATTACCCAGAAGTCCAAACGGACAATCTACAAATCGACTCTCGAGGCGTGCCTCTACACTTACGGCTCAATAGTAATACTTCTCTGGTCCCTGAACCTCAGTTCATCTTAACTAATTCCTAAACCGCAATAAATCTTCTCTAAATTTCAGCTTTAGTGAAAATACCGATCAGTGCAGCGTGAAGCCGCTCTGTACCTGGTGCGGCGTGAAGCAACCGCAGGCCTTATGAAGGGGCGTGGCCTGAAGCAACCATCTTATGAAGGGGCATGACCGGGTGCAGAAGGTTTCTTCCTTTGAACATGAATGAATTTGGACTGCGGTGTTTGTGTTGCATTATTGCTCAGACTGGAGTGTGTATTGTGTGGAATCGCTCATAAAAATGCGTCCTCCTCCCTTCACGTTAACTCCTCGGGATATCTGCCAGGCCAGTAATTAATCTGTCACCCAGCCTCCAGATAAACGTTGGACTCCAAGGCAGGAAGCTTCTCTGGCTCGAGAGGTCAGCTTCAGAGTCAACAGGCTCATCTCACCTCAGCACTACAACCCAAACAGGCCTGACACAAGAGCAGAGCCAGAATGCACAGCCTTTGTGCTAAGCTGGAGCTCTGGAACATAGAGAATCAAAACACAAAGGATGGGGCAAAGAGATGAAAGAGGACCGACTGAGAGCGTAATGGTTTTCCTGTCAGCTTTTCCTTTGTCTTTGGTTTCAATCAAGGGTGTTTCGGGCATCCTGGACTCAAATATGCTCCGGAAAATGGATTAACATGGCTACTTTGGAAAACTTTAACGTAGAAACCAAGGTGAACCACAGGGAGCCATTTTAAATCCTGTCCTATTTGATATTTTTATTCATATTTTCTTCAGGGCTGGAATGAATATTTTATATGCAGACAACACTCTGCTGTATTGTTTTTTGGTGAAATGACCCAACCGGCCACTACAAGCCTTCAAGCTGTTAAAAGCTGGCTGCTGTTCTCACATACCAGAAACCTTGACTACGATAAAAATAATAATATTCAGAGGTCCTCTTCAGCTTCAGCTTCACATTGTGCTGGTAAACAACTGAACAGGTCTGTATCACGGACACTGAGATAGATACTGTAGCATCATACCTCACAATTAGGAAACACAGATCTGTCCATTACTCAGGTGAGACTCAGGGATCAGTGCTTGGACCCCTAGTCTTTATAATATACATGTTACCCCTGAGCATCAACAGCACTCATTGTACTGTACCGGTTAATGAATTGTAACGAACCCGATCAAGCCGTTGTTACGTCTACGCCGGATTCAACGTTAATCCCTACATCCCATAACACCACGCGGCTACAAACATGGCCGCCACGGACTCCGACTCCCATCACACACCTTCAAGTTCACCAGACTGCTGATCGATTACACGCTCATACAATATAAGAACTCTTGTTTCTCTATTTATTGTATCTGTAGCGTTGGCGTGATTTACATAAGCTTCCATGGGGTAAATAATCTACATATGTAAATACATGTAACCGAATAAAGTGCGGAAGCTGCAGTGGTTCATGTTTAGATTTTTTTCCTCATACGTTTACCGGCTCGGTTCAATCCGCTGTAATACTTCGCAGGGTCCGCATCCTGACTCTGCTCCACTGGTTTACACACAAAAAAAATCTTTATTTCATCTTTATAATATTGCATGTTTGCCATCTACTTCAAACTAACAATGCTGAAACACGCCTTCATTTTCTCCTTTTATTATCTACCGCAATTCTCTTTTTATTAAGCCTCCCTAAGTGATCTGCGCTGATTATCCTCCTTCTCTATCCGCTACACCGGCTGCAATCTCTTGCCATATTAGGTTAAAAACTTCAAAAAAAACATTTACAAAGCCCTTAACGACGTCATGCTGTTGTTGTTAATTTCTCCGAGTTCATTCCTACAGACCTCGACGTACTGCTCGCAGCCCCTCCCGCTGGAGTGTACTCAATAGAGCAGGCTGTTCCCCAAGCTCCGCCCCAAAAGCTACAGCAGGTCTTCCATTTCATCGTCCATAATTACAAAACAAAACCTTTTCTATTTACTCAGTCACGTCAGCAACGTCACTACACTACACTACCGCCGACCTCCAGCCAATCACGTCAACCGACGGCGTCAACATCCAATCATACAATCGCTCAGAACGCTCGCAGGTAACATGTCGCCATTTACAACCAGCAGATTTAATAAGTTATGTTTTTTGACACAACCATGGTCTTGAGAAATCTTCTGCAGAGATAAACCTATTATTATTATTATTATTATTATTATTCTGACATGTTCATGGCCCATTCTGTAAGCCACAGTGGTCAAACGGAGTTAGAAATGAGAAAAGATGTTGCACGTAGAACGCAGCGCATCGACCCAATTTAGAAGTTTATTCACGGAACCATCTCCAAAGTGATGAGACTGATAATCAGGTGTAGCACGCCTATCATCACGCCGCATTCAGTTTTGAACCTGGAGCACTGAATCCTGAGAATTAGGATGAGATGTCGAGCTCAAAACAACTTGATTGCGTGTCAGTCTGTAGCTGTAGGTGAATGAAATTAGAGCCATTGTACAACACCCCCCCCCCCATACATCCACACTAACCTTGAGAAACAATATTACTCATTAACCTTCTAGACCAACATGTACCTGCTGCTATAAGATTCAACGTCTAATCTTATAGCAGCAGGTACATGTTGGTCTAGAAGGTTAATGAGTAATATTGTTTCTCAAGGTTAGTGTGGATGTATGGGGGGGGGGGGGGTGTTGTACAATTGGTTTACAAAAAGTGTTGTACAATCCTCTACATTGGTAGAGGATGTGTCATGTCATGTGACCAACCTGAATCCACAGGAATCCACTGTAGGTTATTTTTTAATATCAATATTCCCTTTGTGGATCATGACCATGTCATGCTGAGAGGTCTTGTGTACTCACATGGACCACAGGGTCACCCTTGATGAGCAGATCTTTCCAGGGGACAAACAAAGAGTGATCTTAACGTGTACCGTGCTTGGATTAGTCTAACCCTGGAACCAGGCCTGGAGGTGGTGTAAAGAGATGAGAGTCTGGTAACCATCTGCATAACCTGATTGGTCTCCAAAAAATGGAGACATGGACAGTCTGAGATGGATTTGAACGGGCTCTGGTACTCTCTGGTGACCAAACTTCTTGATCATGGTGATCTTTCTCCTACAGTAGACAGGCCTCCATTTTTGAAAATATGGTTGCCTCTCTCTGAGCGTTCGAGTCTCAGGTATAGAAAATTCCGTTGTTTCAGGACTCGTACAGATGCTTCATAACGACATTCCAGGACTTTCAAGGACTTTTCAAGCACAATTTTTTTGTTTTTGTTTTTAAGGTCTATACAAGAGATGTCATTCGAACATATTCTTTATTTTTTCTTTTTAAATTCCCAAAAAATGATTAAACAAACAAGTTATGGTCTTCACCATAATGCAGGTTTGTTCCAGGTGAGTGACAGGAGCACTGTTGCCAACAACTTTCAATGGAAAGTCGCTAGATGACGTCATGTGCTGGTTAGCATATTAATGATGTCATTACGTTGTACAGTATTTGCGTTCTCCCTAGTGTCAGCCCTTTACATCTACTCTACCCTGTGCTCACATTCTGTATTTTAATACAGCCCAATTCCCAATAAAGCTGCTTTCGTTTCCAGATTATTTTTGGTTCTGTTGTCAGAGAAGTATGAAACAGTGACTGAAACGTGGCATACTCACACTAGGCCCGGTTGCCTTGTACCGTGCCCAAGCATGACTGGACTTTGGGGGCCATCGTGCTCGGGTACGGTACAGCTCGCCTGATGTGAGTACACCTGCAGTCACTTCTAAGCCATTTCCACGCTGCTGCTCTGCACTGATAAAATGCTGAGTTCATAACCGCGACGTTGTCTGACAAAACCACCCAGTGGCGTGCACAGACCTCCGCTGGGGCGAAGGACCGAAAAGGACACGAAAAAAAATAATAATTATTACTCGAATGTCCGTAAGGATAAGCGGTATAGAAGATGGATGAATGTACATAACCATATGTTGTTGTGGTTGTTTTTTTTACAGTATTTAAACACATAATTATTTATTAATAAATCACCGGTATTTAAAGCAGGACTCGTCTGTCTGTTGTGTTTTTAAATATCTGAACGGCTTCCTCGCGGTTAATTGGAACGTCACGCTCGATCGAGATTAGCCGTAGGTCAGAGAGCCTCTCTTCATTACGCAGACTTCGACGTGTGGATTTCACAAGCTTTAACTGTGAAAATGGCCGTCCGTCTGTAGATGTGGAGACAGGAGACGTGGCATATACTTCAAGGAGTTGAGAAAGAGACGGGGAAAGTCTCAATCAATCCCGTTGTCTTTTAGGCGCTACATGTTAGAGAGCTGGACGTGGACTCACCCGAAATACCATAAAACCTCAAAGCATTAAAAAAGCGTCATTAAATAAAGAACAAATACTCGCTGGTAACGAAGACTTCAACAAGCACACGAGGACGTGCTGAACCGTGCTACCGTGCTTGAACGGTTTCGGATAAAAACAAATCGAATGTCACTGTCAGAAATGCGACAGCGATCGAGTTAAAACTTTCACTATAATGGATTAAGCATAACGTTTAAAGTTTCCGTATTACCTACGGCTCGTGAAGTAATTCGAAGACTCGGTGGTTAAGAGGCTGTTGCGGAGTGCTGTAAAGGAAGCTCCGCCTACTGCTGCACCTCCGCCTGATGCTTCTTCCAAAAACCTCAACTATCCAAGTTTGTTAATAATATTTTATTTGGTATTTATTATTACAGTTAGTATTATTATTACAGTTAGTATTATTATTATTACTCAGTTAGTAATGTATACAGTTAGTATACATTTACATTTTGAGACAAAAGGGACAGGGGCTTGCGCTAAAGGGGTTTTAAAATCGGACCCGGGCCGTCTCTATCAAAATAATTAAGCGAATAGCGGGAGGAGGGGGAGGGGCTGCAGCGGGGTGTCGTATTTTGAGTGAAAGTATTGTATTCGTTATATATTCACGTTCTGTCGAAAAAATAAACACTTTAAAGTTTTTAGCGATTTCTGATTTATTGACTTCAAGCTCTTTTTAAGCACCAGTAGAAAAAAAAAAGGACGCTATTTTCAAGGTTTTCCAGTACTTAAATTCCAAAAATGCAAATTCAAGCACCTCGTACGAACGCTGTTGTTTGTGCTTGTACAACACATGGCTGATTGGAGTATTTAGCCTCTCTTCTGACTCCATAGTGCTCCTGGGGGACGTCAGTGCTCCTGGTGGGAGTGACCCGGATAACTAGAGGGTCAGGATTGGGAGGAACAGCCAACTGAATCTCTACCGGGACAGTAAAATGTTATTAGACTAGAGCGCAAGCTACGGCTTGTCAATCACAAACACTTTGGGTTGCTTAGGAGCGCCTGGAAGAGGATCCTACGAGAGACCAATTTAACTCCCACCGCCCATGTGGACCAAGTGAAGGCGAGGATATGGAACATGAATGGCTGTGACACAACTGGGGTTGTGTTGTTAACACACCGATTCAATGTCGCATTGAGACCTGTGGCAGCTCCTCTGGGAAATGGAACTGTAGTCCCTACTTTGAAAAACAGAGGACCAGAGGGTGTTCAGATGGAATGTTTAGGCATCACCAACAAGGAGCTGGAATCTGTGGTCAGGGATAGACTGACCTGGAGTATGGACCGGCCTTTCCTGTCTGCTGCCACCACAACCCCCACCAAGAAAAACACAGGAAATGATCATGCATTCATATGCAAACATTCTCATGTTGTATCATCTAAAAAAACCCAAAAACACCTAAATTATCTATCTCAGTCCTTCACAATACACATAATGTAGCAGAACAAGTACGGCGTAAATGTTACTTCCTGTAATTCATGGAAGTGCTCTGCTGTTCGTCCTGACACAGATATACAGTACCACTCAATACAATGCATTTATCTGCCTTTTTCTATTTTGCCGCTAGTTACATAAGCCATCACCACCATTTTCAATTTATTATGCAACAGCCAAAAGCAGGAGATCTAAAAGCAAATGCAGGAGCTTACAACACTGAACTTGACCTCTCCGTGATACTGACTGCAATCTCCAGATAATAAAACCCGAACAAAGCCGAAAGGTTTCAAGCGTATAGTGTAACACGCCTTCCTCCACTACACGGATTACTCATCCTCCTATCACGGAACGAGGAAAAGACTAAGAACAAACAATGCTCCGTGTACTTGCACTCTTATTTTTCAATAGGGCGTTGAAAAGGTCAAAAGGTCCTCGGAAAACACGCGTCGAACAGAACGGACAACCGTTCTGAAGCAGAAGTAGCCTCCTGCTTGTTGTTAAAGGAGCGCTAGGTGTACTGGGACGCCATGCATCCTGAGCAACCATACCGTCTCACGTACACGACTGGACGGTCATTTTAAGAAGTGCACTCTCTACAATGAGGTAGAGCCAATCGAGTCTTCTGATCTTTCAATGTAGAGGGCTAGAACCGAGAGTTTTATTACCATGGAAACAAATATCCAGGGTCCTGAATAAAGCCCACACTCCATTCATTGCTTACATCATGTCCTTTGTACATAATGTCTTAATCATGCTGAGACATCAATCGGATGTTTAACACAGACATCCGTAATCAATGCGCCAGCAACAGGGATTGGACGTGGGCTTAACAAGGCGAGAATTAGCGCTAATTACTTTAAGAAACTCCGGCCCCGATTTTAATAAAGGTTTGCGAATGTGTTTACAAAAGAGCTATAGTCGTGAAGGCTGCATTTTTGGCAAACACCTCAGGTAACAACCACTATTTTTGGACTTTTGTTGAACCAACTGCGCCACCAACAGTCGTTAGAAAACACACAGAATGGTTGTGGAGAAGCCAGAAAAGAGGCGTGGCCTGAATTCTTTTTAGCCCAGACTCTCAGAGGAAACTAAAAATAGACTAAGAACACACTGTCTAATCACAGATCTAATTACAGGGTTATAACTGTTCTGTTTACCGTCTTTTAATTTGTGAAATTTATGGACATTGTGTGTGTGTGTGTGTGTGTAACGCATAATAATGTACAAATTGATTTATTACTACACCGTACAGAAGATCGTTCGCTTCACATGTTCGCCTTAATGAATATGCAAATGAACGCATTTCTACCTAAAACTTTGAATAATTGTGTAGCCATGGTGTGGTCCGTTGCAGCCTGGAAGTTCATCTGAATGTTAACGTATATGTACAGTATGTGACATGCATCCGGAACTTGGTACGTTTCCCAGAAGCCATTGCACACCACGGAGCACGTCACCTGAACGTCCGTACCTGTTTCACATCGTTTGGTTAAGTGGCACTAGTATTTAAGGTACTACTCAGGCGGTCTTGCTTTTGTCATTCTTTGTTTTGTTTATGTTAATCTCAAGACCTTTAACTCATAGTGTTTCTGGTATTTCTAGTGTTTCATGTAGCAGTGTTAGTGCTCGGTTTATTCTTTAACCTTTTGATCTTTTGTTCAAAAATGTTCAAAGAATTCACAAAAATACTCTGCTCTCACGGATATCAAACAATTGCAAACACAATACAGGTTTATCCAAAAAAATATTTGTTAAATATAGGTATGCAAGAATTATTGGCACCCTTTAAGTCAATACTTTGTGCTAGCTCCCTTTGCCGAGATAACAGCTCTGAGTCTTCTCCTATAGCGCCTGATGAGGTTGGAGAATACATGGCGAGGGATCTGAGAGCATTCCTCCATACAGAACCTCTCCAGATCCTTCACATTTCGAGGTCCACGCTGGTGGACTCTCCTCTTCAGTTCACCCCACAGGTTTTCTATGGGGTTCAGGTCAGGGGACTGGGATGGTCATGGCAGGACCTTGATTGAGCAGAGTATTTTTGTGAATTTTTTGAACAAAAGATCAAAACGGTTAAACAATTTTGCCAACAAGGGTGCCAATATTTATATCTACATTACATTTATTCATTTAGCGGACGCTTTTATCCAAAGCGACTTACAAATGAGAAAATACAAGCAAAGCGATGTATCAAGCAAAGAACAACACAAGCAGTGCTACCGAGATTCTGAGGTCCGGATTGAGGTCGGAAGTTCATTCCACCACTGAGGAACAGTTAGCGTGAAGGTTCTGGAAAGGGACCTTGAGCCACCCTGAGTAGGATCTACTAAGCGTCGGTCGTTAATCGATCGCAGATTGCGTGAGGGAACGTAAACCTTGAGGAGAGAGCTGAGGTAGGGGGCGCTGTTCCAGACAAGGTCTTGTAGGTGAGCATCAAGGCTTTGAATTTGATGCGGGCGGCTACAGGAAGTCAGTGGAGGGAGATGAAGAGGGGTGTGACATGGGTTCTCTTGGGCTGGTTGAAGACGAGGCGTGCTGCAGCATTCTGAATCATCTGAAGGGGTTTGATGGAGCTGCTGGGAGGCCCGAGAGTAGTGAGTTGCAGTAGATCAGTTTTGCGATAACAAGAGCCTGGACTAGTATCTGTGTAGTCTGTTCGGTGAGGTAGGGTCGGATTTTCTTGATGTTGTACAGGATGAACCTACAGGACCGTGCAGGTGTTGAGATGTGGTCTGTAAAGGTCAAGCTGTCATCGAGAATCACCCCGAGGTTCCTGGCCGTCCTGGTTGGCATGAGTGTGAGTGAGCCGAGCTGTACAGTGAGGTTGTGGTTGATTGAGGAACAGGCTGGGATGACGAGAAGCTCAGATTTTGCCAGGTTGAGCAATATTAATGGAGGACACTGTATATAATATGAATACAGCCCGAAGGGCAGGTATTAAACTTGTGCAAGCCTTCGCCATTTAAAGACGAAATAACACTTTTCTTTAATGGGTTCATGTTGGATATTTGCTGCACGTTCAATTCAAGCCTAAACGAGCAATTTAAGCAAACTGGTGAGCCAAAAAGAAAAAGAAAAGAAAACGGTGGAAAAGAGGGAAACGTGTCTGACGGCACATTCCGTTTGATGTATTAGACCTCGGCCAATTAGCAAGTTTTGCCAAATTTTCATATGAATTTTGTCTGCC
Organism: Ictalurus furcatus; assembly: GCF_023375685.1. NCBI lineage: Eukaryota > Metazoa > Chordata > Actinopteri > Siluriformes > Ictaluridae > Ictalurus > Ictalurus furcatus. The sequence continues at coordinate 1,618,421 of NC_071265.1, read as the reverse complement.
TCCCAAAAGCAGGTGCAAATTAGTGCCATGTATTTTGCTCTGAGTTTGACAGCCAGATGTTTGGTCTTCCCACAAAATTGGGCTACTTTTGAACCCGGTTGTTTTTGATATATTCTGAAGGAAACTGTGGAACAGGGTAGGATCTGGGTAAAAGAACTATTCAGGGAAAGTTTTTAATACTGCTTTCACGTCAATTTCCTCACAAGTGTGAATGTAGAGTTTGATGCAGAGGGTGGCTCATCCACCAGTACGGATGTAATGATGTGCAAATATTGAGGAAATAGAAATAGTGTGCCCAGGGCACAGTCATTATTGTGTTGTGTGTGTGTACGCTTGCACAATTTAGTGTACCCCCCTGTTTCCATCAGGAAGTGGGCAATGTTCGCTGGTATGGAAGGTTAACAGTGTGAGAGCTTTGAATTGAATCGTTGTTTTTTTTTACTAAAGAGTTCTGTCTATATTGACTACGTCTCTCTCTCTCTCTCTCTCTCTCGCTCTCTCTCTCCCTCTCTCTCTCTGCATTCGTGGCCTCTCCACCTCCGCTCTGCGTTTGTAATGTCAGAGACAGCTATTCCGGACCTTTTTTTCCTTCACAATTTTAAATGTAAATATGATTTTTAAAGGTTAAAGCGAGAGAGGAACGAATGCGACGTCTCCGCGGAGTCTCCGTCTACGGGGCCGGAGATCCAGGGCCCCAACGTTTATATCAACTGTTCAACAAGTGTTCATCTTCGTAAAGTCCACAACTCCATACGTTTTTAAATTCCGTGTAAATTCTTAACTGAATTAGCTCTTTTGAGTGCGCAGTGATTTAAAAAAGTCTCGCTATTTGACAGCTACTGTGCTGTATAAGCCGACTTTCTAGCGTGTAGAGTGCTGGCTGCGCCGTTTAGCTCCATACAGTTATTACTGCAACTAGCGCTAACAGAGGCCCATCGGGGTAGGACTCATGCTGCCCTGTGTTCATTTATAAATACTCCACAGCTACCAAGATCTCCTTTTATAGCTAATAATCAGAATTAAATCTAAAAATAAATTCCTATTCATTTAAATTTAATTAAAGATTAAGATTAAAAAACGCGTACTCGTTGATATGGTGACGTTCTCTGTACAGAGAAAAGTGTTTATTTGGCATTTCCGGAAGGAGTCTCCAGTGTGTGTGTGTGTGTGTGTGTGTGTGTGTGTGTGTGTGTGTGTGTGTGTGTGTGTTTATCTCATTAACTCCAAGAGAGAGGAATAAAAAGCTGTTTATAGCTGCTATACGATAAGTGAGAACAGAAACAAACCTGTTTTGCGGATGTTCCCCAACATTTAAAGTAACTATAAATGCATAAAAATGACGATTTGCACTAAAATAATCAACTTATTTTTGCGATGGTTACAGCAACAGCAACGTTTTATCCAGAAGGTTTTTATTCAGGGTTTTTGTAGTACAGGCCAACTAACGTAGAAAACACAAATGAAACCTGGCGTGAGGGCTTATTTTTTTTTATTATTATTTATTTATTTATTGATTGATTGATTTATTGATTGATTTATTTATTTATTTATTGCTTGCAACCCCTGATGAAAGCAGAGCTTTAGTGAAAATGGATCCAGCCAATTCCAGTATATAGACGTTTATACCCGAAGGAGAACGAATCTGAGCTTCACTAAAACAATCGATAGAGACCGAGCATTTTGTCGATTTCCACTCATCGGTTTGTTAAGCTGCTCGGCTCGTGGAGTCGGGTTCGAGGGCGTTCTTTACGCAGATACGGCCGCGGTGGCAATACGACAAAAACAACACGTGAGGAGTTTTTATTCAACATGTTTTCACGATACAAGGTACACGTAGCCGAAGTATATACATTCTGTACAGACCATTTCTGGCAGCGTGGTTTAGTGGTTAAGGCTCTGGGTTACTGATCAGAAGGTCGGGGGTTCAAGCCCCAGCACTGCCAAGCTGCCACTGTTGATCAAGGCCCTTCACCCTCTCTGCTCCAGACTTCCTGTCATACCGGGGTATGCGAATAAAAGTATTTCACTGTGCTGTAATGTATATGTGACCAATAAAGACTCATTATCACTACATACTTAGCTTCATTGGTAGATAAGCAACTAGTGATCTCTGGTACTTCCTTCCCGGAGCAAGACAACCGAACGGCCTCAACAACGTACTCTGCATGCCTCGGCGCTAAGATGACCCGGAGAGGTTATTAGTAGACACTGTATCTGGTTAATGTTAAAAAATACTACTGTTATGGTTAAAAATGCATTAGTGCATGTTCGGAATTAACCGGAAACTTCCAAGGAACAAAGACGAACAGCCGTAGAAATGGTCTTACGGAGACATGATGCAGGTTAAATAAGGACAAATCTCTGAGGAACTCTCAAATGCCACCCTTAAGTCTTAATGAACGCTTCCTTAAATTCGGAAGGATCAAGTGGTCAAATTTATACATCAAAGACTCATACAGTGCACTCATAAGTGTAAAAGCTCTATATTTGATGTGAATAAAGGGCCGAAAGTGATTAGATGTTGGCCTTTTCTCTCTAGATATGATCTAATCGATTGTTCTGATGAAATAAAATACCTTCAAATATTCCTCTAGTCATTAATAATTATTCTTTAGTTCAAATTTCCACATTTGAGCATTTAAAATGAGGTGATTTAGACAAAAAAAAGCTGAAATATAGTGCAGTGGTAGTCAGTCTGAGGTGGTGCGGTTACAGGAAAATAATCAACAACACTGTGGTGTGATGAAGCGGAGTTACTGTTACCACCCTGGCACTGATTATTTTCCTCTAACGGCACGTCGCTGAGTGTTTCTTTCCTCGTACACCAACGAATATGCCACGTTTTTATTTATTAAAGAATGACTTGAATGAATGTCATCATTTTTATCCATTTACAGTTACATGTAATGATGTGGAACACCCACGCCGCTATAGAAGATCAATCATCACGTCCGGACCAGATCAGAATCCACTGCTGTGTCCACGTGGAGGATGAAACGGAGTAAACGTTGCATAAAAAGTCTACACCCCCCTGTTAAAATGGCAGGTTTCTGCGGTGTAAAAAAATGAAACTAAGAACTACGACGTCAGAACCTTTTCACCTTTATCGTGAAATTGCATATACACGTAAAAATACATACACATCCATATATAAATATACACATACATAGAGACATGAAGTGATACACTCCCAGACATGTCTTTGTGGGGAAAAAATAAAAACAAAAGAACTTCCAGTCTCCAGTTTGCGTAAGTCTGCACACCCTTTTATAGTTGGGAATGTGGCAGTGTTCAGAATCAACCAATCACATTGCAAGCTCATTTAAATACTAATTAGTGTACACCTGCCATCAATTAAAGTGACTGATTAACCCCAAATAAAGTCCAGCTGTTCCTATAGGATTCTCCTGACATCTTCTTGATACGTAAAGGTCTTACAGAGCAGGTCCGGGATCTCATTGTTGGAAAATATCACTCAGGAGAGGGATACCATAATATTTCCGAGGCATCGGATATACCATGGAACACTGTAAAGACGATCATCAACACGTGGAGAAAATATGACACGACGGTGACACTAAGAGCAGGACGTCCCTCTAAAACTGATGAGAAGATCAGGAGGAACTGGTCAGGGAGGCTGCAGAGAGGCCTACAGAGACATGAAAAGATCCGCAGCAATTACTGGCCAGTACTGGTTGCTCCCGACAGGTGAGGACAATCTCCTGAATTCTTCATATCTCTGGGTGATGGGGTAGGGGGGCAAGACGGAAGCCTTTTTAACCAAAAAAATAAACAAACAACACATCCGATCTCCCAAAACCACGTGGAATAACGTGTTCTGGTCCGAGGAGAGCAAAGTTGAACTTTTTGGCCAAAATACCAAAAGATATGTTCGGCACAAACCCACAGCACATGACCAGAAGAACTCGGTCTCCACGGGGAAGCACGGTGGGGGCAGCATCAGAGTTTGGGTCTGTTTTTCTCCAGCTGGAACTGGGGCTTTCATCAGGGTGGAGGGAATAATGAATAACTCCAAATACCCGTCAATTCTGGCGCAAAACCTTCAACACTTCAGATGAAGAGGAATTTCACCTTCAGCACGACGACGACCCGAAGAAAACCTCCAGATCAACAGAGGAACAGCTTCACCAAAACCAGCTCAAGCATGTGGAACGTCCCAGCCAGAGTCCAGACCTAAATCCAATCAAAGGCCTGCCATTTTAACAGGGGTGTGTAGACTTTTTATATCCATTGTATACATTGATGTGTGAACACACACACACACACACACACACACAACCATAATTTCTTACATACAGTGCTGTGAAAAAGTATTTTTAAATATATATATTTTTTTTATCCTGATGTTCTGTTGTACATCTCATGCGAAATAGTTTTAGATCTTCAAACGAAATACAACATAAAACGAAGGCATCGTGAGTAAACACACAATATGGTTTTTAATGATTATTTTTTTTAATTGAAGCAAAAAAAGTTATCCAACACCAAAACCAATGTGAAAAACTAACTGCCCCCATAAAAATTTGGCTGTGCCGCCTTTAACTGCACCCATAACTGGAGATCAGTCTTTCACTGCACTGTGGTGGAATTTGGGCCCACTCTTCTTTGCAGAACCGCTTTAGTTCAGCCACACTGGAGGGTTTTCGAGCATCTCCTTTATTGTCTCCGTCAATTACTGCAAGCATCCCCACACCATCACACTTCCTCCACCATGCTTGACCGTAGGTATGATGATCTTTTCAAGGAATTTGGTGTTTGGTTTACGCCAGATGTAACAGGACCCCTGTTTTTCAAACAGCTCCACTTTCCACTCATCAGTCCACAGAACATTCTCCCAAAAGGTTTGAGGATCATCAAGGTGTGTTTTGGTGAAATTCAGACGAGTCTTAATGTTGTTCTGGGTTATCAGTGGGTTTCACCTCGCCACTCTTCCTTGGATCCATTTCCCCCCAGTGTCTTTCTGATAGTGGAGTCATGAGCAGTGACCTTTATTGATGCAAGAGAGGCCTGTAGGTCCTTTGATGTTGTCCTTGGCTCTTTTGTGACTTGCTGGATGAGTCGTCGCTGTGCTCTCGGAGGAATTTTAGAAGGTCGGACACTTCTGGGAAGGTTCACTACTGTGCCGAGTTTCTCCATTTGGAGATAACGGCTCTCGCTGTAGTTCTTTGGAGTCCCAGAGCCTCTGAAATAGCTTTGTAACCCTTCCCAGACTGATGTCTTTCAATCACCTTCTTCCTCATCAATTCTGGAAATTCTTTCAACTTTGCCACAGTGTGATACTGAGTAAGACCTTTTACCTTCCTGCTGTTGAAAAAGTTCTATGTAAGTGCTGATGTGATTGAACAGGGTCTGCAGTAATCAGGCCTGGTTGTGTCTCGTCCAGCTGAACCACATTATCGATGCACTTTCATAGATTTGGGGTATAATTAACTACGGGGAGCAAATACATTTTCACACAGGCCCGGTTGGTTTTGGATAACTCTTTGGCTTCAGTAAATAACATTATCATTTACAAACTGTATTTTGTGTTTACTCAGGTCTTTGTTTTATCTTAGATTTTGTGATACTGAGTTTTGTGCTTCTCTCATCTCTCTTTCCTTATAACTAAACAAACAAATTAATGAATTAATAATTGAAGTATCTAGCTAGTTTTATTTCCAATTTTATTTTTATTCATTAACTTATTTTTAATTCAGTTTTTTTTTTTATGTTCGTACCATTTTTATCTGATGATTTATTTCGCCTTATTCTGCCATGAATTTAAATATTTAGATTTATATTTCCTTTTTTTCTTCTTCTTCTTTTTTTCCACAACTTCTTATTTGTCTTCTGTAGGACATTTTAAATCAACTGGGGTCATGATATATCAAATCAATCAAATCAGTGGAAAATAAAACACGGTCCGTTGCGATTCTATTTTAAACTTGTAAGGTGACATTATGAATAATTCTGAATAAAACAGGAGCGATCGTCTGTTCGACGGCTTAAGAGAGATATATTCAGGATGGCGGATAAAAAGATCAGAATGTAGTCGGCAGAAATTAAAAATCAAACGCCGCTGTAAAAGAAGAGACTTACAGCCGCGCTGTCGGCCTGAAACTGAAACAAATTGTGAATAGTGATATTCGTACAGACTGTTTATCCGTCTCCCTCCCACGCTCCATCGCCTCGTCTTTCCGTCTCTCTCGCCGTCTGATGGTGTTTTCCCTCTCTCTCTCTCTCTCTCTCTCTCTCTCTCTCTCTCTGTGATCTCGGTTTCTCCCGCTAACACAAACGAGTGCTGTATAACACACAGCTGTTCAGTGTTAGAGGACACACTCGGTGTGAGGACCGCAGCATGCAGGTGGATTGTTCTGACGCTCCTGATCCGCCTGCTGCTTGAGGAAAACTCGCATCGACGGCCACGACTCACTGCCTAAACACCAATGTGCCCGGTGTCACACATAATTACTGACTGCTGGATGCTGATAGTGTGCCCTCGTGCGTGTGGAGTGTGTGTGTGTGTGTGTGTGTGTGGTGGGAATGTGGAGTGTGTGGTTATTAAGTGTAAAGTGTTAACACAGAAAACTGACCCACTTCGGAGGATTTTCCCCTTCATACTGTATCCCGAAAGACAGCTGATACAATTAGGGCACTGTGACAGCAGGTGCCATTACATATGCACACACACACACATGCCTTCGACATTCACTTCACCTGATTAGAAGGATCTCATGAGGATGCGTCTGTATTCCGGTGTTAATTCATTTTCCAAAACAATAACTCTGCAAATCCCAGGTTTATGTTCTTTTATATAGTAATTTAAACCATGGATAATAGTAATAATAATAATAATAATAATAATAATAATAATAATACAGATAAAAGTTTGCATGTAATCGCTGGAAGCAAGTGAAGGCAGGGCGCAATGTTTTATTTAGGGCTGTCCAAGAATCATAGCCATGTCCTTAACAAGGGGTCCAAGCACGGGCAGGTAACGTTAAACCGGGTTCGTCCGTAATCAAAAATCGTAAAAAATAAAGAAAAAACAAAACAAAACACAAAATATAACGATAAACATAACTCAGGAGTTTCACTGGATGATAAGGTAAATAAATGCGTGATAAAAAAAAACTCGCAGGGAATAAATGAACAAACAAATCACACGAAAAACATGAAACAGGTGCACATGATCAGGTAACAAAGCAACGACGGGTTCAGAACCAAAACAAAGGCGTGCGGCATAACATCAACAGAAGCACACTGTGCGCTCACCGCACTGCGAGAGGGAATCCGTGACGCACGGAAGGAGTCTCCAGTGTCAGTGATTTCTCAGCCGGGATTTCTCCCTGACACCTGATTAACGACGCCGGTCGCGCTCGTGTTTTTATTACCTGCCACGCGATATTGTGAGAGCAGCCATGAAATACATTAAAAAATGTAAAATCTTTTCAAATAACAAGTCTTTATTAATCACGTATACATTTCAGCACAGTGGAATTCTTTTCTTCACATACTCCAGCATGTTAGAAAGTTGGAATTCAGAGCGCAGGGTCAGCCGTGATACGGCGCCCCCTGGAGCAGAGACAGAGTTAAGGGCCTTGCTCAAGGGCCCAACAGTGGCAGCTTGGCACAGCTGGGGCTCGAACCCCCGACCTTCTGATCAGTAACCCAGAACCTTAACTGCTAAACCTCCACTGCCCCGTGCACTGCAACCTTGTTAGCGTCTGAGTTTAGCTCGAAAGTGCAAAAAAACCGCCACACGAATGTTGAAGACAGCTGAAAAGTCAGTAATGAGAAGCGCATTAGCCTCGGAGCAGCCGAGCAGACCGAGGGTTAATGGGGAAAAAAAAGCGCCTAAAAAAGAAACGAAGCTGATCTGAATAAGCCGAGCCCCCGAGTCCTGTAAGTGTGTCACAGATGGACAAAAAAACGGCTCATATCCCTTTGTTCACCTTAATCTACAGCGTACACGCCGTACACGGCGCCGCCGGCTTCGCCGACTGCCGTTCCATCGCGTTTAACCACGCTCGCTATTGACATTAATTAAATTCTAAGCATATGCTTTCAGGGACAAATGCATCTGCCGTGCGCTCGACTCGATCCGATCCGATCCAGGCTTCCAGGAGAGCAGGAAGAGAGACAACGGTGAGAAGTTTCATACCCGAGACACGCTAACACATATGGTGAGGTCGTTCAGGGGTCGGCGCTAAACGTGCTAGCGCTACACCTGCTCACTGATCATCTGGGAGTTGATCATCTTCAACAGTCCCCGGTTTCCGTGCCCACTCCAGCCTCAGGTTCCTCGGAGAGTCTTCTACCACCTGAGTCACAGCCGCCCATGACCAGGTCTGTATCCAGCCGAGCGAGAACCTCCTACCGCTCCTGCGTCGTTCTACTGTAAATACATCGTCTGTGGTTACGGTCAGCATCACAGCCTTGTCAAGCTACAGGATTTAGCACAAGTACAGGATCTGGCTGAGGTGTTTAATGGAATTGCTCCGGCCAAAAATGCTCGATTTTCAATAGTTGCGAGTTTTTTTTGTGCTTCCGTGCGGAAAACTACTCGAATCGGCGAAATCGCGATCGCACGTAATTGTTTTGCGCGCTCTTTCGCGGTGATGTTTGTCGTTAACAAGACCTCTTAGTTCTACTCGTGTTCGACGCACGCGAATCGAAGAGGGCTTCGGCTGAACTCCCGGATTTATTCAAAAAATCTGAAAATCTGCGGGAATGTTGAAAGATCGCACGCTCCTCCGAATATCGCGGAGTTTCCTTGACGTCGCTTTAATTCCCGCGATCGCAATATGGCGGAATCCTGGAGGGACTGAATGTCATTGGAAGGAGAGCAAACAAAAACAAACATCAGTTTAACATGAAAACAATGAAAAATAAAGACGTTCGAACCGATCCTGGAGGAAACGAACGCTCGGGTTCGGATCCTCTCCCGGCTCCAGATGCACAGAGCACAACGTCCAGTTGTTTGCGTTTCTTCTTTTTTCTTTCTGAAACCAGGAGCGCAAATCTATGCCGTCCGCCATGTTTGTTTCACTCTGGAGTCTTGGAGGCTTCGATGACTGAAGGACGTCCAGCTGAGTGTATTATATTTTATAAAGCTGAGCCAGGATTTCTGTATATAAGCAATCCCAGCAGTCAGGGAGCTCTTAATTAGCTCGGAAAGTTCGGGGAAATCGTCTGTACGCATTCCATCCGTGCGTGTGTGTGTGTGTGTGTGTGTGTGTTAGTGCTTTGAAGAAAATAACTTCACTTGTGGTGGGAATTAATTGGAATTTTGACCTTAAGAAAAACAAAACATCAAACTTTGAATATAAGCTCTGAAAAATGACTCGGAGCCCGTTTATTTTGAGACAGTGTTAATTAAGAACGGAATAAACACTGTGTGTGTGTGTGTGTGTGTGTGTGTGTGTGTGTGTGTGTGTGGTGCTGTTACAGTAAAATAATCAGTAACAGGTTGGTGCGATGAAGAAGAGCGACTCTTACCTCTGATTATTTGCCAAGAATTACACGTTTATTTGTTTATTAAAGAATGAAACGTTATGCTTTTTTTTTTATCCCGTTATAGTTACATTTAATGTTGCAGAACTTTTTTTTTTTTTACCTCTGTCTTTGAAGCTAACAAGGCAACAGCTTTACCGTTACAATGCGCGGACACTGGAGACTCCCATAAATGTTAAATAATCTCCTCGACATATCAACAAGTACACACGTTTTTTGTTTTTTTTTTAAAACGTTTATGTGGAGCATCCGCCAAATAAGCCGTTACTATAGAAACGATAACGTATCAGACCGAGCGCACGAATCTAAATAAACCTGCGCTACTGCCAGAGCTGCTGTTCTAGTAAACTAATCAGCGACGTTCCGACCAATCAGAATCCAGAATGATATCAGTAACCAATAGAATCTCAGGAAATGTCTATACACGCTGTAAAATACACAACGTTAACCTTTATGACTCAGTATTAACAGTTCCACAGTACTAAATATTAGAAACACGAGTAGAATTTATAATCAGCCATTTATTAGTAAAAAAATGATAAAAAGTTATAATCTCACAATTATAAACAAAACAAAATACCGTACCTTTGTCGTCTATGGCGATTGCCGTAATCCGCTGTTCTGCCCATAAATACAAACCGTTACTGGATAGTTTCCTCCAAAGAGTGAAATTTATACGTGACGACTTTTTAACAAACAGACAAACCGAGTCGGTGCGTAACTCGACGATCAGACGGGCTCTAAACTCTGTCACCGTCGACTTCTTCACATGTAGAGCAATAAACCACACGTTCAGACGGATGACTCTGAAAATGCTGTTGGCATAGAGACGAGAGAGAGAGAGAGAGAGAAAGAGAGAACCCAGCTGCATGGAGTATATTAGAAAGCCTTTAGTTTACCCACAATGCACTTGAGTTGACAGCTCAGGATCGTCACAGGCACTGAGGCTGGTTTTTATTGTAGCATCTCACAAACACTGACTGTTTTCTTTCCAAAATAAAAACCGGTGTGCTGATTGTAAAGGTTAGTACGTGTGTGTGTGTGTGTGTGTGTGTGTGTGTGTGTGGGATTTTCACACGTAGAACGCTTTCACACAGCGGCTACAGTACATCCACATTAATGCGTAAGGATCTGAAAGCTGCGGTTTCCTTTTAAACCTCCTTCTCTCTCCGTCCACACTGGGGTTTTCAAGTGTTTTCCAGAAACTGCACTGAAGCATGAACACATCGCTGTACGGTACATAAAGTTTCGGCCTGGGTCGTTTCCGTCAGGCGTTTATTTCGTTTCCGCGTCTCTGAGTCGTTGCGGCAACGTTCGTTTTTTTAAATGGACAGATGAAGAGACACCAGCTTAAGCTCAACCTGGCAAAATCTGAGCTTCTCGTCATCTCAGTCTGTCCCTCAATCAACCACAACCTCACTGTACAGCTCGACTCAACCACACTCATGCCAACCAGGACGGCCAGGAACCTCGGGGTGATTCTCGATGACAGCTTGACCTTTACAGACCACATCTCAACACCGAACAGGTCACACAGATACTAGTCCAGGCTCTTGTTATCGCAAAACTGATCTACTGCAACTCACTACTCTCGGGTCTCCCAGCAGCTCCATCAAACCCCTTCAGATGATTCAGAATGCTGCAGCACGCCTCGTCTTCAACCAGCCCAAGAGAACCCATGTCACACCCCCCTTCATCTCCCTCCACTGACTTCCTGTAGCCGCCCGCATCAAATTCAAGGCCTTGATGCTCACCTACAAGACCTTGTCTGGAACAGCGCCCCCTACCTCAACTCTCTCCTGAAGGTTTACGTTCCCTCACGCAATCTGCGATCAATCAACGACCGACTCTTAGTAGATTCTACTCAGTGTGGCTCAAGATCCCTTTCCAGAACCTTCACACTAACTGCTCCTCAGTGGTGGAATGAACTTCCGACCTCAATCCGGACCTCAGAATCTCTCACCATCTTCAAAAAACAGCTAAAGACCCACCTCTTCCGTGAACACCTAACCAACTCATAAAACGCCAACCCCACATCATCCTAAAAATAATAAACAAACAAAAACAACTTTACTCTGGCTCTTACACCTCAACCTCTTGCACTTTTCTTCTCTAGAACTCAATTAAAAGATCGTGTACAGTAGCACTGCTTGTATTGTTCTCCGCTGGATATATCGCTTTGCTTGTATTTCCTCGTTTCTAAGTCACTTTGGATCAAAGCGTCCGCTAAATGAATAAATGTAAATGTAAATAACGCTGAATTGAATGGGTCACATGACTAAAAATATCTTCACATATCTCCGTTTTCTCAGTGAGCGCTACAAGGCGAACGCGGCGCTTTCAGATTGATCCGCTCGGGAGAGCGTTTCCAAAAACAGACACGCAGTGGCAGCGTGGACCGAAGGCCAGAACATCGGGAAAAAGACGCAAACTCATCCGCAAAAAATAAAGAGGAGAAACGTCTCCGTAAAACTCCTCTCATTCATTTATTTATTTATTTATTTTCAGAAATGCGGTGATGGAAAAAAGTGAAAAAAGTGTGTGCAGAAATCCCCAAAATAGCCGGAGAACGAGGACACCAAATCCACGATTAGACAGAAGGTGGGCGGTAATGTCACATCACGATTACCGAAGACGATGGAAAAAATAAAAATAAAAACATCGGGTCAATTACTTATTGAAACTTATACGAAAATCTATTGTTTATGAAATTTCTGTCCAAATGTATTTATTTTTATACGTTCATTTATACATATATATATATATATATATAAAACACGGAAGGGAAATGTTTAAAAGTCTGTTTTTGCGTAAAAATGTTAACATTATACAATTTAAAATTCAAACTGCTTTTTTTCCGTTCAGCTCGTCGTTATTAAATATATATACACTGAAAAAAATATATATGTAGAAAATATTGAAAAATTTCTGCAGCAATACAGCTCTGTGCTTTGGTTCAGTTTAGCAGCTCGCAAAAAACAAACAAACAAAAAACAAAACCTCAAATGAATAAATAAACAAATAAACAAACACATAAATAAATAAAAACTCTGCAACCGGAAACGCACGGCATGTTTGATTCACTTCCTGCGGGTGAGTCGATTCAGAGTCGAATCAGCGGACCGAGACCGACTCGCTCGTCGTGTGATCGTTCTCTCCGGATAAAAGAACCACACCGAGGCGGAGAAGAACACACCTGGGTTCTGAAACCTCTCCTGCTGTCTGCCACATCGCTTCTGGAACTAATCACAAACACTTACGCTTTATTATTACAGCCTCAAGAAATTATTTAAACAAATTCACTAACATCAAAATCTCTCTGAGACCACCAGGGATTTCCCAGCGCTCTGTATCGTTACTGTAAATCCGATCCGATCCGATCTAGACTTCCTGACGAGGTGACGCATTACATCCACGAGCCACGCTAATACGTCTGAGGTCATCGAGGGGTCACGGCTAATACGCCGTTAGCGGTTTCAGCTACAGCTCTGACAGTAGTGCAGCTACAGAAACAGATCCCACGTATACGTATCCTGTGTTACTGTTATCGTTTCTATAGCAACAGCTCGTTCGCACGGACTCGCACTTTACAACCACATTGAAAAAGCATTGAGGAGTTTATGCTTCTTTGTGGTTTCCCAGTAGCTGTAATGAGAGAGCGAGAGAGCGAGAGAGAGAGAGAGAGAGAGAGCAAAGAGAAGCTTTTCCATTAAATGTAAATTCGTTCGTTCGCTTCGTCACAGTACCGTAGCGTTGATTATTTTACCGTAACGGCACCGCACCCACAGTGGTTTTTTTTGGTGGGAGAGAAAGACGTTCTGAACAAACGAGGAACGAAGAAAAACGTCCGACCCGAGTAAATTCCTCAGACCGACGGCCCGGAGCCTCCACGTCCTACACGAGGAGTAGCGTAAAGGAGAATGAATACGTTTCGCCTACCTACAGATTATACATTTCCACACAGCAGAAAAACCATCATTGCCCGAGCGTCTCACGGGCGTCCCGGATTCCTCCGGCGTTCCACTACACTGGAAAATCAATCACACCAACTTCTGACCCCTCTGACTTTTCTAAGCTCAACCAGCGAGAGAAATGTCTCATGACTCACTTCCTACAGGGACGAACCCCGAGACATTCAACACACACCTTATCATGAGAGTAAAAACGCATGGCGATAAGTCCGCAGCGAGACACGAGGGTCTCCTATAGCTTTTAACGTTAGCTACGGCGCAAATAACCAAACAACTCTGTGAGCGAGTGAAGAACAAGTTTTACTACTTTACTACACCTTCAGTGGCGTGAACTCTGACAAGGTGTAGAGCAAAATATGTGAGAAGATAAAAATGAAGCTAGAAGCTTGCATCATGCATCGATACCGATACTGATACTGATACCGATACAGATACCGATACTGATACAGATACCGATACTGATACAGATACCGATACTGATACTGATACCGATACCGATACTGATACCAATACTGATATGGATAAGGATAAGGATACGGATACCGATACTGATACCGATACTGATATGGATAAGGATAAGGATACGGATACCGATACTGATACCGATACTGATACCAATACTGATGTGGATACCGATACCGATAACGATACCGATACGGATACTGATACCAATACAAATACGGATACATATACTGATACCGGTACTGATACCGATAACGATAACGATACCGATACGGATACTGATACGGATACATATACTGATACTGATACCGATACGGATACTGATACCAATACTGATACGGATACTGATACGGATACATATACTGATACTGATACCGATACATATACTGATACTGATACGGATACATATACTGATACTGATACCGATACCGATACTGATACTGATACGGATACATATACTGATACCGGTACCGATACCGATGATGATAACGATACCGATACAGATACTGATATCGATACCGGTACTGATACCAATACTGATATGAATACATATACTGATACCGATACCGATAACGATACGGATACCGATAACGATAACGATAACGATACGGATACTGATACTGATACCGATACGGATAACGATACACATTCCGATACGGATACGGTTACCGATACAGCGATACAGATACTGATACCGACGCCGATACCGATACTGATATCCGCTGTTCATTTGTTAACACTTTTTGTCCATTTGTAATGAGCACACTCGCTGATACTTCTCTGAACGCTCTCTGTTAAAGTCCCCATGAAGCGCCTTATTTGAGGTACTGACATAATTTCCAGGGGCGGGACATATAGAGTGGCTCCTCCCCCTTTTTGAAACAGTCAAACAGCGTTTAACTTATCTCAAAGCCACAAAACTTACAACTGTCGGGGGCGGGACAGGTTTTTGATCAGACAGAAAATGCAATGAGAAGCTAAAGTGCAGAATGATGTCATCAATCCGGTGGAATCGGTGGTAGAGAGAGAGAGAGAGAGAGAGAGAGAGAGAGAGAGAGAGAGAGAGAGTGTAAATTTTGAATGTGTGTATCTTCTAGACGCGAATTTTTTCATTGTGTTCGGAGCGCGCTAGCGTATAGATAAAGTCAAGGCTGACGCGTTCATATTAAACGCCACAAAACTCCATCACATCTTAAACCAAGCTAAATGAAATGTTCCAGGATGTCCAAGGTTGAGGAATACTGAGAAGGTTACTCTTTTCCGTATCCGTATTGACGAGTACCAACAAAACCCACGTACTCATTGTAAATGGACTGCACTTATATAGCGCTTTTTTAACCGTAGCGATTCTCCCTTAGTGGTTCACACACCAACGGTAGCAGAGCTGCCATGCAAGGCTTGTCATCAGGAGCAACTCGGGGTTCAGTGCCTTGCCCAAGGACACTTCTGCACGTGGAGTCACGTGGGCCGGGGATCGAACCCTACGATTGGTGGACAACCCGCTCTACCACCTGATCCACAGCCACCCCAAGAACCTTTAGTAGAACCGTTTAGGTTCCGCGCGAACGCCAACGAAACAGTGACACAGGTATGACCCCAAGTGTCACTGAGAGGACACTATGACTGTATGAAGGGTTCTTTAAGAGGTCTTAGCTTCTTGCAGGGGTTCTACTTACATCGAAAGGAATTTTTGCCTTTGATCGATTTTATGAATCAAATATTATTAAGCCATATGATTGCGTTTGTCTGTTAACTATTCATAATCAACAAATAGCGTTTTCATATTAATATCAGAGAAGATATACAAAGTACATCAAAGGACCACAATGTTACAAAATCTCAATTCATTACGAGTGAGAAACACTGCAAGTATACAGTACATTTGATTGTATTAAGTATATAATCTGATGATGCAGGAAAGAACTTTGCCCCCAGATGAAGCTATAAATGTTGAGCACCACATGATGGAATGCTCGAGGAAGCTTTGAACTTCATCTTTTAAAGGAAGGGAACCATTTTTTTTCTCTTTCAGAAAGTGGAAGTTGGTATTTTGTTAACTAAAGCAGTGACCCCGCACCGTCCACCATCTTGAAATCTGACGCGCCAGCTAACCAGCTTAGCACCGTCAACTCCATCAGTCGTGCTAAATGACAGTCAGCTCGACAATTCCAAGTGCCCTCCAGATGAGAGACGTTACGTTCGTACCACACGATTGAGCATGTGCAGAGCGAACTCACAACTTATTAACTGTTTGACGCACACACACACACACACACACAAATGAAGACAGAGGCATTACGAAGAAAAATGAAGGTTTGGAAGGAAGTAGCAGGGACCGTTGGCGCCTCCGGTGAGCGTACATAGCTTGCTAATCTGATCCGATAACGATGCTAGTACGAAGACGAGCGTGTAAGATGTGAGTAGCGTGTTATTTAATCCGCGTTTAAACTAGTTAGCATTAATACCGTTTCTCTTCTGGACTTAAAGGAACGCTGGACAGGAGACACGCACGAGAGCGACTTGTTAGCATGAACGTTAGACTTTTGATAGCGTTATGCCTGACCCCACTCTCCCCGAAAGCCAACAGAAGAAGGAAACTATTTCGAAGGATCCTCGAGATACCAGGAACCCCTCTGAAAGCAAGCCGGACCTCCAGGGAAAAGGGATTGAGTGAAGTCCACTCACCTCCGATGTCAGGGCGGAGTTTCTTATCGTACTCCTTCAGGAGGTTGTTCAGGATCTGAGTGGCGTCCATCTCGTTCTTTTTCGGCGACAGCATTTGACTGACGGTCACATCGTCGTACTCCTCGTCTTCAGACGCGACGGTTTGAGAACTAAAGGAGAAACCACATGACTCGTTATACACACACACACACACGCATATATATATATATTATACTGTATATCATAAAGCACTTCTCAGGACTGGGCATGCTCCAACCAGCAGCAAATACTCTACAACATGGAAGGAAGTGAGGAATAAACCAGTGTGTGTGGCGCTGTTACAGGAAAACAATCAACGACAGGGTGGTGTTACTGTTACTGCACCAAAATTACTATTATTATTATTATTATTATTATTATTATTATTATTACTATTATTACACACACTTTTTTATTATATTATATATACATTTGTTTATATATTTATATATATATTTATATATTTTATGTTGCTAGCTTTTTCTTCTTTCTGTCACGACTATTATTATTATTACTATGATTACTATTGTTATTATTATTATTATTATTATTATTTTACACACTTTTTATTATATATATATACATATATATATATATATATATATATATATACATTATGTTGTTAGCTTTTTCTCCTTTCTGTCACTGCTACTAGTTATTTAATTATTATTATTATTATTATTATTATTATTATTATTATTATTGTCCTATTTTATTATGTTGGGTTTTTTCTTGAATTCATTTTACTTTGAGCTGCATTTTAAATGTACTGTACTGCGTTATATTGATATATAGATCATGTGTTTTTAATAGATCATTGATACCGATTCATTGTTTTGTTGTTGTTGTTGTTGTTTTTGACAGAATTTGAAGGTTACATTTAAAATGCATGAAGATGGAAATGAACTCCAGATGCATTGTGCTTAAAATGGCCTCAAAATGTCTAGGAGTTTAAAAATGATTTATTATTCATAATTCATCATCATTATTATTATTATTATTATTCATTATTGTTTCACAATGTAAATTGAGCTTTTTGCTCGAGAACACACACACACTCACACACACACGCACGCACACTCACACACACTCACACACACACACTCACACACAGACACACACACACTCACACACACACTCACACACTCACACACACTCACACACTCACACACACTCACACACACTCACACACACACACTCACACACACAGACACACACACACACACCCCAGTGGTACAGTATGTTGCAGCGTTAACTCTTTCAGCGTCCAAACTCATGAATAATTACTTACACAGTTTTTTTAAATGAAAATATCAAATGTAAATTATGTCCAATTACGTCTTTACCATCATTACTGTCATTTAACACAAACCTGATTCTGATTCCTGCTGCGCTACTCTAAACACTACTGAGATGATGATGATAATAATAATAATAATAATAATAATAATAATAATAATAATGCATGTATCTGATATATCTTTACAAACATTCTACACAAAAAATTCCAAAGTACAAAATAAAGTTTTTGTTCTACTTAAATTTTTATATATATATATATATATTCTCCTAAACCAGCTGCATCATGCAACCTTCCTAACCTGCGTACATTTTGTACACAGCAAGAATATTGCAATAATTTTCTTCAAAAAAAAATTCAAACATATTTTCTCTCATGGTCTTCAACGTTAAATATTCTAGACCTGAATGTTAATTTTTAACAATTATTTATCTATGCATCAGATCATTTTTTAGTTTTTTTTTTCAGTTTTTTAATAATTGATGTTTTTGGTTCTTTTTTTTACTCGCGGTATTCTAATTGACTTTTTAAATAAATATCTTTTTTTAAATAAAAGATATACTCAGAAAAAAAAAGCAAAAATTCATATTACATGCAGTTTGTTGTTTTAAGTGATGGGGAAAAGATCTGGGGATGTTTGTTTTTTTAATAACTGATGAATGGAAGGGTTAGGGAGATAAAGAAGTGCACTGCAGTGTTTGCAACGCAAAGTTTGTAAAGTAAAATTTATAAAGAATTATTTTAATCAAGGCTGATCGCGATTCAGATCCGAGTGTGATATACTTAGTATTTTGGATCGGGTGCAGAAAATCCACATTAAATGACCTTAAACACTTCCAGGTGATGGGACTAACCTGGATCATGATCTGGATCATAATCTGGATCATAATCTGGATCATGATCTGGATCATGATCTGTGTAATAATCTGTAATGCTGTGTAGAGGTGCAGGTTTAGAGGCAATGTGCTACAGAGAAATAAGCAAAAAAAAATCTACTACACAGCACTGCATGCAGCAAGCATCTCAGATCTTGTAAATCCATCAAGATCAACATCTTCATGTATCATTCATGGGAAGAAGATGAGAGCAGGTGGAAGTTTTGGGGATCGTTCTGCAACTTTAAGGCTATTAAACCGGATTTTTCCTTTCGGCTCGCGCACACGCACACACACACACACACACACACACACACACACAGTGGACACCAGAACGTTATTCATTTGGATGCATCGCAAGAGAGAGAGAGAGAGAGAGAGAGAGAGACGCACTTACCATGCATGCAACACGGACAGAAGTACGACATGGAGCAGGAATTTGGCCGACATGTTTCCAATTCCGTGTTGCAGCGCAGATCCTGCTCAGAAGATGATGATGAAGATGATGAAGATGATGAAGATGATGGAGAAGAAGTGGTACAGTCACACAGCCTTTTCCTTCCAAGAATCAATTATGAATCCGAACCCGAACCGTGATGATTTCTCCAGGCAGGATTCAGAGAGACATTATCCGTGTGTGTGTGTGTGTGTGTGTGTGTGTGTGTTTAAGCCTCCTGAAAAGTTGCTGGTGGTGTGGAGGTGAGGATGGCGGTGCGGGAGCAGCGCTGAGGTGTGTGCGGGGGAAGTTGCGCCGGCGGACGCGCGCATGCTGCCGAGGCACAGCGCAACTCCTGCACGCGCGACAACCTGCCGACCAGGAGCGCCACACAAGCCCCGCCCCCTTTTTTATCCTCGTTACGTCATGCTCACTGAAAACGGGTTGGCACGAGCGTGTCAGGTGTTGCACTAGTCGACCATGTTGAAAAGTCGCAAAAAAAACCAAAACCCCAGTCTCAGGTCCAGAAGGCATCTAAACACACTTCAGTTGAAGGTGCGATAGTCTTTTATTTCATTAAATGTTCTCACCAGAACAAAGAAAACCTGTAGAAGATCAGGTTTAAGCCATGACCTCATCCCTCAGTGTATACGTGTATTCTGTGGCTGGGAAATCCTGTGTGAGAGCTGTGTCTTTCTTTATAAGTGTGTGTTGTGTTTACACAGGCCACGTTTACATAGCCACGCCCCAGACCCCGCCCACATCTCAGTTTGTTCAAGGGGGAAAAAAACATGCACTGTCCGAATTCACCTACTTTAGATTAGATTAGAATGAGTGTGTCGGAAATTGTAGCATGTTGAAATGAGAATGGACGGTCCACTAGCGTTTTCCGGTAGGTTTTCGGAGCGTGGATCTGCCCACACTAGCCGTTTCTCAGTACACGATCCTGCGTCCTCACGAACTCGTTCTACGTACGTCATCACGAACTCGTTCTACGTACGTCATCGTCCGCCGCCAAAGTTCAATTCCAATTGATATTCTTGATAACAGGGCGCACGGTGGCTTAGTGGTTAGCACGTTCTCCTCACACCTGCAGGGTCGGGGGTTCGATTCCCACCGTGGCCCTGTGTGTGTGTGTGCGGAGTTTGCATGTTCTCCCCGTGATGTGCTGTGGGGGTTTCCTCCGGGTACTCCAGTTTCCTCCCCCAGTCCAAAGACATGCATGGTAGGCTGATTGGCGTGTCTAAAGTGTCCGCAGTGTATGAATGGGTGTGTGAGTGTGTATGTGATTGTGCCCTGCGATGGATTGGCACCCTGTCCAGGGTGTACCCCGCCTTGTGCCCCATGCTCCCTGGGATAGACTCCAGGTTCCCCGTGACCCTGGTGAAGGATAAAGCGGTATAGAAGATGGATGGATGGATTCTTGATATCGAGGACGCGTCGGACGCATGGAGTCCCAGAATTCATTGCAGATAACAGAAGCCCGACCCACAAGTGTTAGTTTTAACATCTTTTTAACCACAATAATCTAAATACGCATCTATAAGGAATGATTTACATACACCCTTATCCAGAGTGACTTACATTTATCTCATTTTTACATCTCAGCAGGTGAGGGTTAAGGGCCTTGCTCAAGGGCCCAACAGTGGTCGCTTGGTAGTGCCGGGGCTTGACCTTCTCCTGACCTTCTCCTGACCTTCTGATCAGTAACCCAGAGCCTTTCACCACTGAGCCACCACTTATTGAGATATACAGTATACGAGGTAGTTGAAAAGTCGAGACGGTTCGTGAAGGTAAACATCTGTTTGGCATAATTTCAGTAAAGTAGTAAACACATGGAGAGAGCCAGTGGTGCTCAGATTCAAACTCAAATATACGTCTTACTGGCATAGTACGAAGAATTTGTATACTGACAAGCCATAAATGTAAATAATGTTACGTTTGTCACTGTATGAATGTTGCAGTGTTGACTTTATTGAATATCGCAGTGTGTCTCGGTTCTCGCAAAGATGCGTCCGATGTCCTCCTGTCCTTCCCGAGTTCGTTCTTCCGAGGCACAGTAGCCTGGCAAGACCGGTCTTCATGAGAACGCAAGTCTGTTCTTTGCATTCTCAGAAGGCACTTTTTCAGCGAATATTGCCCAGAATTCCTCGCGTGAGGGAGGAGGAGCAGTTTTGTGACGGTATCCTACGTCGACGGTGTAAACGAAATGTGTAAAAATAAATAAATGGAACCGGTACATTCAGTGATATAATATAAAATACAGAAGGAGTAGTGAACGAATAAATGCCGAAATGCAACGAGGAGTTTGTTTACGGTGACAGTGTGCGTAACTAGGCAACAGCGTTCTCTTCCGTTACGTGACGTCTTGGTACGTCGCAGTACTTGATCACGTGCACTGAAAAAAGGACGAGTAAAAGCAGGCTGAACACTGTAGCGTGGAAAACTTCATTATTAAGGAGATGAAGCTGGACGCGGAATTAGCGGAATTGTTTGAGGGGCCGGCTTTACACGACCAATCAAGCAGATACGTTGCTTTATTTATTTTCACTACAAAGGAAAACAGGACAGCGACTGCACTCGGGACACACGTGCTCATAAACGAGCATGAGCCGAATTGTACGTGTCTACAGAGTTATAACTTGGCTTTCAAGTACGCATGGTCAAGTGCGCTTCAAAGAGGAGTCACTGCTGAAAAAAACTATAGAAATCCTCATAGAATTTATAATGGTTTTAATGGGAGTTGTATTGGTGTAATGGTCCCTGTGGGCCTCTACTGGTCATTTGTTACCTGCTATTGGTGGCATGTTATGTCTAGCGGATGCCATTAATCATAATGATAAAGAGTCTTTATTGGTCACGTATACATTACAGCACGGTGAAACTCTTTTCTTCACATACCCCAGCATGTCAGGAAGTTGGGGTCAGAGCGCAGGGTCAGGCATGACACAGCGCCCCCTGGAGCAGAGCGGGTTAAAGGATCTGCTCAAGGGCCCAACAGTGGCAGCTTGGCAGGGGCTTGAACCCCTGACCTTCTGATCAGAGCCTTAACCGCCAAGCCACCACTGCCCCCAATTAAGGACCAGTAATGGTAATGGTTTAATGGTTAGCTGATGGTCTCTAATGGTGTTTGTAGTGGAAACCATTAGAATTTCTCTGATGGTTTCTATTGTTTGGTTTTTTTCAGCATCCTAATGCTGTGTTTGAGGTGAAGTTGAGGTAACTTGTAATTCCCCACCTACAACCGGTAAAAACCACGGAAAACGTCCGCTCAGCTTGAAAGTTCAACTCGTCGACTTGGGGTGGTCTTCTCAACTACCAGTTCCTTCCCCGTTTACAGAGTGACGTCAGATCGACACGGCCGCTCACACTGTGAACGGTGTAAAGTAGCGCTGCAGTATCTGATATACAGACACGGTACGTACTTGGTTAAATCTATAACACTGACCATTTTATTTCCACTTCAAACATCCTGATGTGGGAAATGACGTTATTACGACTTTCACATCACCGCTTATGAACGCAGCCGGCCAGCAGGACTCTCGCTGACGTGCTGTAGGTTCTGAGGGCGGAGCTTTGTGTACAGTTGCAGGAATGGGCGGTGGGCTCGGATCGTTCAAATCCTATTCAGGTCCACCTGTTTAACCATAATCTTGACAAAAGCTTCCATTATGCACCGTTACCAGCTGTGGAAGTGTTCAGAGTAATAAACACGTGCGTCGTGTTACACTATTTAAGCAAGTACGCATGAGTAAAACGCATTTGTGTGGATGAGCTGAAGGAGCCGATTGTGAAACAGCGTGGAATCTCGTCAGAGTTTAATGATGGATGACGGATGGAGGATTGTGATGCGCTACCGATCTGACTCTAAACTAGCCGTGTGGGATTGGATGGTTGGACAGCGATGCGTAACCCGCGGCTCAGGAAGCGGCTCTTTCGCCCGGCGCTGCTCACAACGAGACACAGCACTGATTTTATTTACATCGTATTTAGCATTAAAGAACAACTGAAAATAAGTGCCGGAGGAATCCCCTTCCTTGCACACGCGGCTACTCTTCACATGAAGTGATATCAAAGTGTTGACGATCCGTTCAGTTTTCCTCGGCGTAGGCTTGTGCGGCGGTCTGAATCGAGTGTGTGAGATGTATTCATAGTAATCTACAGCGATGAACATCATTAAC
The DNA here is from genome assembly GCF_023375685.1 of Ictalurus furcatus. Classification (NCBI taxonomy): domain Eukaryota; kingdom Metazoa; phylum Chordata; class Actinopteri; order Siluriformes; family Ictaluridae; genus Ictalurus; species Ictalurus furcatus. Next base: position 1,594,977 of record NC_071265.1, on the reverse strand, counting down.
CCCAGACCAGTCGAGCAGGAACGGTGAGCTCGTTTAACACTCGGGATTTTTGGACGTGTCCGCACATGTCAGTGTGTGAACTTTTTAAATGATCAGGTACAGCGTACGATCAGCGCTTGTTATTGAAATTGATGTTCCACACACACCTGAGAACTCTGAGATCTTCACACTAGATGAAAACACTCACCGTTTGTACCTTTACTTCTCGTCAGTAAGCGCTTTGGGATGTGGAGCGTATCCCAGGAAGACCAGCGTGGGACACCATGCACACACAGGAAACCGGAGAACCCAGAGGAAACCCACAGGGACATGTTCAGAACAGTAACCTGATCTCAGGATCGAACTCTGGAGCCTTAGAGGCAGTAACGATTTTGCACCTTAAAAACAGGTTTAAATCCAGACCTAGATCGGAATCTATTTGGTCTGTCCTTCTCGGGGAACTCGTTACGCTGTTCAGATTATAAGTACACAACAGATTCCTTATAATGAAAAGGTAGCAACTGTTAAATCTCCTTAAAGGCTACATTAGGGATTCCTGAACGTAAGATCCTCTTTAGGAAGCTGGAACCTTTATTTTTCTTCTTCTTCCCAAAAACTTTAATGCATCGTTGGCAAGATGGAACCTTTTACCTAAGCATGTTTCCTATGTAAAAGACAAACTGAACAATCGTTTCAGGGTTCTTCGGTTACGCCAAACCCCAGTGACCTGAAAGGTACCGTTATTACACGGCAGCTCCGTGTTCATTCCGTTCATCAACGCGAAACCAGCATAAATAGTCCAGTGACTGACATTTAATGAGATTTAAAAGTAGCTACAGTTTCAGAAAGAGGGTTCTAGGTTCCTGAAGGCGCTCTACTTGGAATCTCTTTTCTCACAGCGTGGGTTACTAACCCTAACCCTAACTCTACAGTTTCAGAAACAGGGTTCTAGGTTCCTGAAGGCGCTCTACTTGGAATCTCTTTTCTCACAGCGTGGGTTACTAACCCTAACCCTAACTCTACAGTTTCAGAAAGAGGGTTCTAGGTTCCTGAAGGCGCTCTACTTGGAATCTCTTTTCTCACAGCGTGGGTTACTAACCCTAACCCTAACTCTACAGTTTCAGAAAGAGGGTTCTAGGTTCCTGAAGGCGCTCTACTTGGAATCTCTTTTCTCACAGCGTGGGTTACTTTTAAAACTCATCAAATGTCCACTGAGTAATGGGATTATTTATATTGCAGGGGGGATAAAAATATATATTTATTCAAGTGCGTACATAGATGAAAGGTTCCATGTCGCATCCTAAAGGATTACAGGATGCCTAGAACACACGCTTTCCTAGACAACGATACAGCTTTTAGTTTTTAAGCTCTATAAAAGAGAGGCGTGTGTTTTGCGCTACACAGTACAGACTGAACACCAGAACAGGAGACGTGAGATGGATGTCACAGTGGCGTGTTGATCAGCGTGATGGTGCAGATGATTGTTGCACATCGATTACACGTGTGTGTGTGTGTGTGTGTGTGTGTGTGTGTGTTGAGCTGAGGGGGAACACATGCAGCTTCTCGCCCACGCACCTGCACACGCAGAAAAACACAGCTCGAGCTTTAGCTCCGAGCCAAGAACACACAACCTGTGAGCGGAAGAGCCGAGTAACACGTCTGCAAACACAACATGCAATTTTACATCGAACGCCACAAACACCAGCGTTAAAGGAAATGTGAAAAATTTCTCCAGGCCTCTGTGTGTGTGTGTAAGTTGCGATAAACATCCAGCTCTGCTCCAGGCCACGCGCATGACACACTATCCTCTTGTGGCTGATTACAGTAATGCAGACACTACAATGAGGAAACTTTCCACTCAGGACGCGGCCGTGTCGCCGTGCAAAGACTTACACTAGAATAATAATAAATAAATGAATAAATTCCTTAATTTTCAGGACCAAAATGCCAGTTTTCGATTCTTATAATATTACAGTAACACATGGTGTAAATACAGTATAATCTCCCACAGTTTAATTACAGATCCATCAAGCAAATAAATTAATAAATACATACAGGGATAAATAAATAAATAAGTAAATAAATAAATACGCACAGTAAATATATGTTTATGTACAGTGTCCTCCACTAATATTGGCACCCTTATATGGTAAATATGAGCAAAGAAGGCTGTGAAAATTGTCTTTATTGTTTAACCTTTTGTTCAAAAAAATTCACAAAAATTCTGTGCTCTCATGGATATCAAACAATTGCAAACACAACACACGTTTATTAATGTTTCGGGGCTGTTTTTCTGCCAGAGGACCTGGACATTTTGTTAGGATACATGGCATCATGGACTCTATCAAATATCAACAGATATTAAATGAAAACCTGACTGCCTCTGCCAGAAAGCTTCAAATGGGCCGTGGTTGGATCTTCCAGCAGGACGATGATCCAAAACATCATCAAAATCAACACAGAAATGGTTTACTGACCACAAAATCAAGGTCCTGCCATGACCCTCCCAGTCCCCTGACCTGAACCCCATAGAAAACCTGTGGGGTGAACTGAAGAGGAGAGTCCACCAGCGTGGACCTCGAAATGTGAAGGATCTGGAGAGATTCTGTATGGAGGAACGCTCTCAGATCCCTCGCCATGTATTCTCCAACCTCATCAGGTGTTATAGGAGAAGACTCAGAGCTGTTATCTTGGCAAAGGGAGCTAGCACAAAGTATTGACTAAAAGTGTGCCAATAATTCTTGCACAACTACATATAACAAAGATATTTTTTGATAAACCTGTGTTGTGTTTGTAATTGTTTGATCTCCATGGCATCAGAGTATTTTTGTGAATTTTTTTAACAAAAGTTCAAAAAGTTAAACAATAAAGACAATTTTTCACAGCCTTCACCGCTCATATTTACCATACAAGGGTGCCAATATTAGTGGAGGACACTGTATATTCATTTATTTACATTTATTTACATTTCTTATTTTCTTTCTTTCTCTCTTTTCCCCCTACATGCTTTGCACTTGCTGCATCTTTTCATTTTTTTCCCTTCATAGTGCCTTGCATCCAGTGACTGTTTAATTATTATTATTATTATTACTTTTTTTTTTTTAAATAAACAAACAATGACCAAAAATTATATTTGGGCAGCTACAGTCAGGTCCATAATTATTTGGACAGCAACACAATTTTTGTCATTTTGCCTTTGTGGGTCTTTCTGCCTTCCCTGTCCAAATACTTATGGACCTGATTATATATATATATATATATATATATATATATATATATATATATATATATATATATATACGCACACATGTATATATGAACACACTGCTAAGTGTTTTATTCCTCTCACACTATCGCAGTGTCTAAGAAGTGAGACAGTTCCTGTTCTCGCTTACGTTAGGGCAGCTACAAACAGTCGTTCATGTTGCCATTGTTCTCAGTGCAGGGATGTTTACGTATTCTAATCACAAACGCAGTGCTGTGCATAAGTATTCACTCCCTTGAACTTTGCAACATTGCATTTGTAGTGAACTGAAATAAACTGGGCTTACTTGGAATTTTTTATTTATTTATTTATTTTTAAATAACACCAATCAGTCGACATATCAGGCATGAGTTTTATTGCTTCAGACATATTACATGACAAATGTACATCACTGAAATAATTATTAGTTTTTAAAAAGAAGAACAAAGGAAACAACACAACCCTGTGCGACGTAATGAACCGTCTTTATTTTCCCCGTGAGCCTGTCAGTCATTCTTCCGGCTCATGGCAGCCGGTTCTCCGGTTCTCTTTGAATGGCATTCTAATAATAATTTCATTAAACTCATTCTGTAATGATTTCAGTACAAGTGCGGAACCTTTTCACTTTAGCACTTTAGCACTTTAGCACGGCGTGTGTGTGTGTGTGTGTGTGTGTGTGTGTGTGTGTGTGTGTGGGCCTGTGTTATTATAACAGACATATGATAAGAGGTTATAAACCGGAAAGAAGTTGTAGGGTATAAATCACATGTGCTTCAATCACTTTCTCCCTGGCATCTATCTATCTATCTATCTATCTATCTATCTATCTATCCATCTGTCTATCTATCTATCTATCTATCTATCTGTCTATCCATCTGTCTATCTGTCTGTCTATCTATCTATCTGTCTATCTATCTATCTATCTATCTGTCTATCTATCTATCTATCTATCTATCTATCTATCTGTCTATCTATCTATCTATCTATCTACCTATAGGCACAAAATTGATAGAGGGGTTTTTCTTTTTTTTTTGGACAGGAAATCGGACATCATGATCTGATGTGTATAGAAGTATAGTCATGAGTGGACAAATCAGTATCCTGGAACAGATTTCATGCCCAGTTTATTTGTTGTTTTTACTCCTAGTTTCCCGAACTACAATTTAGACAAATAAAACAACCAGAGAAAGAAAAATAAACCCCACCTACTTCTTACCGATGTTCGCAAAAGAAACGTTTTCATTCCCAGCGTGCGTTTAAAATGTAATACGCTCCATGGTGATGTGCCGCACCTCGGTGCTTTAAGAGTAGCGCACGTTCCTCTAACTGAATCCCACAACCTTCTGCACTACACACATTGGCTTTTACTGGCTGGATTAATTAGCATGAACGCACGAGGGACGATCGACTCAAAATCTCAAAATTAGGAACACGCAAGTACACTGACAAAACTGACCTCGGATCAAACAACAACGAACAAACAAAGAAAAAAAATCACATGTTGTGACTGGGTTTTTTTTTTTTTTCAGTTGAGCAAAACAAACTAAAAAAAATGTATTTTCGGGGGCCAAGCACTCAGACCCGGTGAGCCACACATTCACAGACATGCTACTTGTTGCATAAGCAATAACAGGAAAGCAGATCCATAACTATAGGCAAAGGGATTCAAGAGTGATTTGTGGTTTCTCGGAGCGGCCAGTCCGTTACGGGAGGACTGTTTTGAATATCAGGGTTCCTGATATTCCAGGGAATCCAGAGGTGCCTGGCTTTGAAATCTTTGGACACGTGGTTCAAACGTTATGATCATAAGAGTACTTCCACATTTGACCGGATGGTGGCGCTAAAGCGTTGGCTGCACTTGGCCAAAATTTGGTCCGAATGTTTTGTAATACCTCCCCAATCAGTGTGCCAAATTTCACAACTTTTTACCAGACGGTTCTATGGGCTGCCATAGACACCCTCACCAGAAGAAGAAGAAGAAGAAGAAGAAGAAGAAGAAGAAGAGAAAAGGTAGAATAATAATAGTTAATAAGTTTTCATTTTTTCCAGTGTATGTGGAAACACTGATGATACAGAGTGAAATAAAATCGAATGTTTATATATTTATTATTGTTTATATGTTTAAACTCCACTGTTTATTACACCGTCACCTCATGGTGAAACACACTGAGGAAACATAAAGACGGCAGCCAGACTCAAATATCATTTTAAGAGTGATGCAGGAACAGAACACCGCACCTCCTAGCCGAAATGTTTTGATGAAGGTACAAACACACTGTGCTACGTTATGAAGTTTGTTAGCTCACGACATGTTATTATATTGTGTTAGTTTCCACTTTTTAGCCTCGTCAATTAGGTTTCCGGGCACAAACCTGGGACTAGGGCAGGATTCTGGAGCTTCGATTTGGTGGGCTAGTTAACAATATTGTAGCGTTTCGCTACTAGTAGTAACCAGGCGGGTTCTTTCTCGTTCTGAGACTTTATTAAAGAACTACGGGGTTACTGTTTTGGCCGCAAGCCACGCCGTACATAACAGACAGAGAAATATAGCTCGCTGCTCTCGCTCTCGAACTCACTCTGAGCTCTCGCTTCCCACTCTGAAGTCTCTAGCCCCCTGACCCTGCTGAAATCCCGCCCCATAAAGTGAACAAGGGACTAGCACTTCTTATTAAATCAGCACTGTTGAACATCATCACATTAAGTCGTGTCTTCCCGCATTTGTAATGACATTACACTATGATTGGTCCACTCCTGCTCCTGCTAGTGGAGCTGCTGCTTCTTAAAGTGGATCTGTGACGGTATTTTATATCAGCGTGAGCTGTAGGTTGAGAGAATCACGTTTCACTCCAGCGGAAATAAGCAGACCACTGAGAGAAACCGTCTCACCCCATACTGAACACATCCTCAGAACCAAATCCAGAGGGCATTCGTACAGTGTGTCAGAGCTGCTGTGTGTTACACACAATTCATTGTCTCTAACATTTTTTAGACCAAATTTCCACCCCTCTATCTATCTATCTGTCTATCTATCTATCTATCTGTCTATCTATCTATCGATCACTAAGTGCAAAAGTTTGCATCCCCTTAGGACAAAATGAAGACGTTTTGAAGCCACGAGACTCTGATCAAACATGAACGTCTTGCATGTTTTTTTTTTCCTCTTTACCTCTTTCTAATCATCTGTAAAGCTTTTGTATTCTCTTGGTTCCTCAGATATTCACTCATTTTAAATTCCCGTCTTGTTCCAGAATTTTTTGTATGTAAATAAAAAATAGACAAGAAAAATAGACTGTTTTCTATATTGGAGGGGGTACAAACTTTTGCTCCATAACTGACAATCACTATTTTTTGCCATTTTGCCATAATCTCTCTCTCTCTCTCTCTCTCTCTCTCTCTCTTTTAACTTACTTTCTTCTTTTTTCCCTTTAAAATCTCTGTCTCGTGTCTGTCACATAGAATACACGCAATTATTCAATCTCTGCTCTTCTCTTATTCAGGCTCAGGGTCATTTCGGCTCGTATTTTGTTTACTCTTTTCATTCTTCCTTTCTAACTCTGACAGAAACTCATGTCGATTCGTTTCCATGGTAGCACGGAGGGTGAAAAAAAACAACAAACAAACAAAAAAAATCAAGCCTTTCTTTTAAAGAATGTCAACAAATTACAGCTTGTGAAAAGCTCTGTGCGTGCTGTGCTCCAGCAAGGCGGAATGTCTTAATGATCAATAAGTTTAGAAGCGATTCATATCACTACAATGTAAAAAGATTACGTCGAAGCAAAGCTACACACGAAGAGGGTAAGAGATGAGGGGATGGGGCGAGGGGAAAGAAATGCAGAAACGCTCGCGGACGCGTTTCTTTAGCTGCACGTTCGTTAGCGTAGCATCGTAGCACGACGTTTATTTCTCTCGGACGTTAAAGCGAAAGCACACACAGCCTATATACAAGTGATTTTGAAAGTCATAACTGCAACCCGACCTCCTTTACTCCACATACTGCGAGTATTAAAGAGCAAAAGTTATAAAAGCTGCCACTAGACGGCGCAATGCAAAGGTTCAGCCCGGTACTTCAAAATGGCTTCAAGCTATAACAAATAGACTCAAAAGTTGTTTTTAAAAAGCGATCTTTTTTTTTCTTTTCTTCAGTGCACTCTCCGAAAGAAGGCAACACTTTTAGCATGGCTATTGGTCTGCGCTGCCTCGGTACTCGCAGCTCCGAAATGCTCAAGCGATAACTCAAACACCAGAAGCTTCGAGCTCATTCATACAAAAGCGATATTTTTTTTTCAATATAAGCGTTTCGATACCAATATAATAGAAAATTCTTTTTTTGCATAGCATTTGGCATTGCTGACTTTGTGATAATGTACGTATACAGTGCCTTGCGTAAGTATTCACCCTCCCGTGAACGTTTTTCACACGTTGTATATACGTTGTAATATAAAAACCCCTAAATTCATCCTGGTGCAGTTAGTTACCATTAGAAGTGGCATAATTATAGTAATTAAAGCGTCACGTGATCTCAGTATAAATACACCTGTTCCTCAGAGAACCCAAAGTCTCACAGAGAACACACCTAAACAAACAGCATCACCAAAACCAAAGCGCGATCAAAACAATTCCGGGAAAATATTAGTCATCCTGTGCAGCGACATTAAGTCAGTAATTTGTCAGAGAAGCAACCAAGAGGTCAAGGGTGACTCTGAAGGTCGCTGTAGAGATCCACAACCCGGACACTCCATAAAGCTGGGCTTTATGGCGGAGTGATCAGCTGTACGTTGGTGTAGACATCTTGCCGACTCGGTAAACATGTAGAAAAGGTTCTCTGGTCTTGGCCTTGACACAAAGCGCCTCGTTTGGTGGAAACCCAACAACCTGTGAACGTCACCCCACCGTACTGTGAAGCATGGTGGTGGTAGTATCATGTTCTCATCAGGCCTTTCATCATCAGGGACTAGGAAACTGGTCAGGGCAGAGGACGTGGATGGATGGAGCCGAACACCGGGCAATCCGAGAAGAAAACCTGTTGCCTACAAGAGACTTGAGTCTGGGGGCGGAACTTCATGTCGTGACAGGACAATGACTCTGAGCGAACTGACAGAGCTGCACAAGAGGGGTTCCAAAAGCAAGAACCTGAATGTGTGCGATCGTCTCCGTCAGATCCCAGTCCTAAGTCTGATTGAGAATCTGTGGCTGTTTATGAAATACTTATGAAATCAACAAATGTATGCTTTTTTTTGTGTAAATGTTGTTTGTGTAAATTAAATGAAAGTTTATGTGTATGGGTTGTAGGGGCAGTGGTGTCTTGGCGGTTAAGACTCTGGGTTACAGGTCCGGGGAGGGGGGTTCAAGCCCCAGCACTGCCAGGCTCTGGGTTACTGATCAGAAGGTTGGGGTTTCAAGCCCCAGCACTGTTGCGCCCTTGAACAAGGCCCTTAACCCTCTCTGCTCCAGGGGGCGCTGTATCATGGCTGACCCTGCACTCTGAATCCCAACTTCCTAACATGCTGGGGTATGCGAAGAAAAGAATCTCACTGTTCTGTATCATGTGATCAATAAAGCCTCAATATCATTAAAACAGTTGATTGCGGAGGGGGGGCATGGGGCGAATACTTATGCAAGGCACTGTAACAGACAAAGAAACTCATAGAGATGCCAAATGCGTATTTTTCTTCATATCTTGTCCTATTTGAAAGTCATAAACTGATCGGTCGTGATTGAAACCCTTGTTGGTGTCGAACACGTTATGATTTCGTAAGGGAAATGCAACAATCTTCTCTGAAATCCTAATAGAAGAGTAATATACAGTAGAAAGTCAAGGCAGACATGGCAATAAGACGGTGTTCCTGCAGAGCTTCGGACTGATCATGCAATCTCTGAGAACGAAAATAAAAATGTAAATAAATACAACAGAGGGGAGTGCAGGAGAGATGGGATAATAATCTGATCATTATAATGTGATGGTGGACGTTGGGTGGTGGGTTTTTTGTTCCAGTTTATTAAGAACGGCGAGAAAAAAAGGGATTGAAAAATAAATAAAAAAGAAGGAAGGAAGGGGACGAATGAGAGAACTTTCTATGTAGGCGAAACCGCTCCTTTAATCACCGGTTCCCTGTTGAGGTACGTGGCCCAGTAGACGAGGTTGAAGGTACCGAAGAGGACGGGGAACACTATCCGGGACATCTTGTCGATCTTGCTGACGCTGTTGTAGGTTTTCTTGGGGTCTGGCGTGGACTTGCTCTCGGCGCTCTTCATCTGCACGGTGGTGCTGTTGGAGATGGTGGCGATGGCCGAGTCTTTGGTGATGTTGGCTGTGAAGTTCATGCCGGTGGAGCACGTGTTGTTGGGCTTCTTGGACAGCGCCAGCGGGTCTTTTTTCTGCAAAAGAAAGCGACATTTTGTTTTGTTAGAGCTCAGATCTCGTGACCTATAAACACGAAGCGTGAGATAGACGGTGCGACGGCAGCGGCGTGATGGGAGATAATGAAGCGGTTTGAAGGTCGTGGCCTGCCTTGGTAACAGACCCCCAGCTCTGACTGACACGCAACATCCATGACGCAGTGACACCATGGTGAGAGAAGAAGAAGTCCGGATTCCGATTGGCCGTTTCAGGGACTTGGACGGCAGACACTCCACTTTTTTTAAACGGATTAAAAAACACGTACAGTCATTGAATATGGTGAAGATTTCCGTGAAGAATTATGTTTCGGGAAGGAGTCTCCAGTATCAGAGGCGAAGCTGGAACTTTGAGTTTTCCGACATCTTCGGGACAGAGGAGATTACACTTCTTTACGGTTGCTCGGTAACATGAAAAGCTGCTTTTCTTAACTCTGGGAGAGAGAACCAAACGGAGGATGGTGAAGGAACAACGGTTTATAGCTGCTATAGATGAATAAAAGACTCCAGACCCTTGAGGGAACCTGGCTTCTTCTAGGAGACCCTGCAGTCATTCCCGTTCCGTGACAAGCGGCTTGCCATGTTACCGAGAGGCCGCAGAAAAGCGTAAACCCATCTGACTTGAAGACGGAAAACAAAGCACTGACACCGGAGACTCCGTCCAGAAAACTTTACATCTTCGTCACTACGATGACACGCTTTCGAATCCTTTTAATCAGTGGAGCGTCCGCCGTACAAGTCCCTGTGAACGAACTGTTACTATAGAAACAATGACGTATTAGGACTTGTTCTAGAAACTGATCAACACCTTCTGACCAATCAGAATCCAGAATCGCAAATGCTGTGTTGTGTCCGGCTGAAGCTCCGTGAGATGATTAGTGACCAGCGCTCTCGAGGGTCAGAGGTCAGGGTCCTGAGTGAGTTCAGTGAGTGGAAAGCGATGGACACTGAGCTGCAGAAGGGAATGGATCGTCCTCCTGCTTTAACTCCTCGTCGTCACGCCGCTTCATCGTGTCCTTCATCGTCTCCCTCTTGTCGCCTGGATTTGCGTCCACTGCACCGGGTCTTTCTCCTCCGGCGCAAAACAAACACGCAAACAAGCAAACAGAACACAGGCTAATGGGAAAAATGTCCGGCGGCGCGTGGAACGGCTCGAGATCTGTCTACAAACAAGGCAGGCGTGACCTTCAGAAGATCTACCGCTCCTACGCAAACATCGACGCTGCACGACCGAGCCGCATTACATCGCGGCAAAGACAAAATACCACTTCCTGTGTATAAGGAGATACACCAAGCACGGCGTTTATAGAGCGGTGTAATCCGTCAAATTTAGATCTGAATCAATGTTATGTAGCATCTTCAGTGCAGTTCAATTTACCCAATTTGCTCAATTTATTGAAATATATAAGGAGCACCCCTCTGTATGTCGCGCTGTTACAGGAAAACAATCAACGCCGGGGCGGTGTGATGAAGCCGAGTTAGCGTCACTACCGCGCAGGGGATTATTTTCCTCTAACAGCGCGTCCTGAAGCGTTTTATTCCTCTTATACAGCAGGATCTCTCCACTGATTAGAATCGTTCCTTTATTAAAGAGCGACACGTTGTACTTTTTATCCGTTTATAGTCGCACTTAATGTGAAATGTCTCATGTACGAGTGTTTCTTTCGTTTATTATTTTTATTCTGTAAAATGAAAGAAATGTAAAGAAATAAGTGTTGTTCGTTGTCTCTAGTTTGGGTTAGATTGGTTTTATTGTATTTTTTATGTTAAATGACCATTACTGCCTATAGGGCATCACACACATTTTAAGCTCTATGTGGTTCTTCTAAATCACCTCATAGCCAAGCTATATATATATATATATATATATACACCTAAAGTGGGCTCATGCTGCAAGGATGTGATGTAATTGTAGCATTTTCTTCTTTGTTAAATGAACAGAATTATTGAAAAGGTACATAAATAAAGCTATAAAGCTCTCCCTCCACCATGCGAACGCACCACCGCTCGGTTTATTTGTTTGTTTGTTTTTTATTTAAAAAAAAAAAAAGGTTTCTGATGTACGAGTGAGAAAAGAAAGAAGGTGAAGTAAAAGGCTGCTTCAAACCGCACTGAAGTGATTTCATCTCTAAGCTGGTGTAATTGGTATAATGGTGCTAAATGATATAAATAGAGGGAGGACGGAGTAGTGTAATTTAGTCATGTGATTTGTCTGGAGGCTCGGAGGTGATGGATGAAATTGGTGGCCTGAAGTCTTTTTCACAGCTGATATCCCTCCACAGCTCCAATTACAGCCTCCTAATTGCTGGATGTGCGAGCGATGATGGATGTCAGGGACGTGAAGAAAAACAAAACCTGTTTCAGGAGGAACACGGCGGAATCTTTTCTGGTTTCTTTTTCTTCCCCCCTGGTAATTGAGGTGAAGATTGCATTAATAAGCAAGTTAAAGATATGAGGTGTGAATCCGGCTCCGTTTGAACGTAACACAAGAGGGGCGTCGTCCAACTAAAATAAAAAATAGAAAGACAGAAATGATCTGTTTTTGTAAAATTGACATCGTCCTTGTTTCTTTGTTTTGAAGCGGTCCGAAAGATTTAGCTCTGCAATTCGATTGGCAACGTGTCTCAAATCAGTGTTTTAAATATATATATATATATATATATATATATATATATATATATATATATATATATATATATATATATATATATATATAAACATCCAGAAGATGAATATACAGAACTAAGCTTGGGCAATAGAAAGATTGTAAACAAACAAACAAACATACAAATAAATCATTAATCATTAAGTCATTCCATACAGCAATCTGACAGCAGCAACATTTCCACTTCTCTACATTAGGTGGCAATGATGTGTTCCTTTTACCACACTAATGAGATTGATTGATTGATTGATTTATTTATTTATTTATTTATTTATTTATTTATTTAAGTACTTGTTTAGTTATATAGTTCTCTGTTTCTTTTTGTCCATTTTCATTTCAGCACAGTGGACCTGTTTCTTATGAAACTGTTCTTTTGTGAAAGTTTCTATTTATTTGTTTGTTTGCTTGCTCATTTTATTTTATTTAGTTGGTTAGTTAATTAGTTTGTTTGTTTGAACATTTTGTAGCTCATTTAAATATGTATTTTTAAGTAATTGTGCAGCAATGGGCATTATTCATTTCTTTGGGTCACTATTTAGTTATGTAGTTATTTGTTTGTTTGTTTGTTTGTTTGTTTATTTTTATTTTTATTTCAGTGCAGTGGACCTGTATTCTGACAGTTTTTTATATATATATATATATATATATATATATATATATATATATATATATATATATATATATATATATAATAGCCCACTGATCAGTATGTGCTATTTGTTTCTTTCTTTCTTTCTTTCTTTCTTTCTTTTTTATTATTTAAACACAGTGAATCTGTTTCTTATGGAGTTACTTTTTGGTTCTGTTTGTTTGTTTGTTTGTTTGAATTATTATATTAGAATGTTTTTAACCCATCTGTAGCTCTTTTAAATATATATTTGAAAAGTAGATGCCAGTCAATCAGGATACTTTTTTAATGGACCAGGAATGTTTGATTTTTTTCCATTTATAAACTACTAGCCCATTTAAACTGTATATCTCTCATAACTTTTTTTAAAGTGTCTAAAAGAAAAGTGCTTATGATAATGAATAATGGTCTGGATGCTGTTGAGAAACTGGACTCAGGTCACTTCAGTAATATAAAAAACAAAATCCACGGCCACATAATGACGCTGCTGTGCAGCAGTAACTGGATCATGTGACGTTCTTTAGTCCTGCTGCACTCGAGTCATAAACTCTGAAAGATTTCCCGGTTTAGGTTGATAGCAGTAATACAGTGCTCACTTTGGGCTGTTGAGCTTCCATGGCTTTCTTGCCGTCCCAGGCCCAGCTGCGTTTGGTGAAGTAGTTGACAGTAGCGAACTCGATGAGGGCGGAGAAGACGAAGGCGTAGCACACGGCGATGAACCAGTCCATGGCTGTAGCGTAGGCCACTTTGGGCAGAGAGTTTCGGGCACTGATGCTCAGTGTGGTCATGGTTAACACTGTGGTCACGCCTGAGGGGAATAATGAAAAAGGATTAAAGGGGCGGTAGGCGGGTAAATTTAGAAAGTAATTTTTAGACTCGTAATAATCATATATTCTGATAAACACATTACACTCATATATATATATATATATATATATATATATATATATATATATATATATATATATAATTATTATTATTATTATTATATGTTTTTCAATGCTTAGTGTAATGGAGCTGGCCATTTTTTTAGGTGTTTGTTTTATGTGTTTCTGGCCTCAAATAAGCTCCGCCCCAACTGACAATGCTGAGCAATGCTGCTCAGTCCTGCCCCTCGCCTCTCAGGAAACAGAGAGCGCAAAAAAATTATATACTTCAAACTACACTGTTTAATATCACATTTACAAGCATAAAGCTAGCTGGTTTGCTAGCATACTTGGGTAGTTGTACAATTAATAGTTAGCATAACATCAGCTACTGTACCTGGCTAGTAGATATGGCTAATAATTGTAATTACACACTATAATAGCAAGCTTACAAACTATAGTTTGACCGCGGTCTAGTAAACCTGGCTAGTCGTTTACTCCGTAGTCAAGTTTTGCTAGCTTATAATTAGATCATTTCTAGCGTAATATTAGAAAACTGTTAGCAGGATTTAGCTTCTGGCTACTGAACATAGATAAGAGATGTTATTACACAATAGGAAATTGGTTATTGGGTATTGGTTTTACACAATTAATAGTTTGGCTAATTAGCAAATATATATCGAATTATTTTAATGACAGATTATAATAATCAGCTTGCTAGTGAGCTTGATGTTTTAGCTAATGTTCGCTGGTTAAACTGTCAGATCATTAAGTAGTTAGTAGGCATTACATTTACGGCATTCGGCAGACGCTAGGCTAGACGCTAGGCTAACCCTAACCCTTATCCACTTACATCTATACAACTGAGCAATTGAGAGTTAAGGGCCTTGCTCAAGGGCCCAACTGTAGTAGCTTGGCTGGGGCTTGAACTCTGAAAGAACTACGAGTTTCGCTTTGTAGTGTATTTTTTTAGGTTTGACAGGTTTTGAAAGTAACGTGAAAGTAAAGTAATTAGTAATCTGATGACTTTTTACATTCTGGTCAAGTTAGCTGGTCAAATTTCACTTAAGCCCCTCCCCTTTAAACCGAGGAAATAAATCGGGCTTGTTACAGAACTGCTCAGGAGAAGTAGAGCTAATTCCAAAGCGTTTCGTCTCGAGCTCATCAGCTCTTCATTCCATCCGTCTGCGCAAGTCAATTCTGCTTTCCATTTTGATGAGCATTATCGACCTGTTCGACTTTAAACGAATTAAGAGCCGAGGACAGCGCCGGCAGAATTCCCAAAGGAAACTGTGGAAAAGCAGCTTTACTGGGAGTGCAAAGAGGGTCAAGAAGTGTTGTCACTGACCAAACACCGTCCTCGCAGGGACAGACTCCCGGTTCAGCCAGAAGGAGACCTGGGACAGAATGACGGTCATGAAGCACGGCATGTAGGTCTGGATGACGAAGTATCCGATCTTTCTCTTCAGGTAGAAGTGAGCCATCATCACTGTGTAGAGGCCTGTGTAAACGGGGGGTTGGAGGGGAGGATAGAAAGATAAGCGAGGGAGCAGACAACAGATGAGTGATAGATAAAGGGAGGGACAGCGTGTGTGATTAAATTCTGGAGGATAAGTGCAAGCTACCAGAGAGAGATTTCCAGAAATGTTGTGCAAATGTGGTAACACTTCATTGAGAGTAGTGTTCATAAGGCTACACAACACCTACATAAGCCCTTTATGAACGCTGAAGCCACAAAAGCCTACATAAACATTTACAAAGGGAAATTCCATCAGGCGGCGGCTGACATAAAGACAGCATTCATTAATTAATACTGATGTCAGTCGTCCTGAAGGGATTACGTCGGTGTTATGCAGCCCTATGAACACCATGAGCACTCTGATCGACAATGCATCAACATTTACATAAAACATAGTACTCAAAAGATTACATAGCAAATACATACAAACCCTTTATGTCCACTGACATAAACTTACATAATGCAACATTTATAAAGGATTATTCCGCCAGGCGGTAACTGAAATGAAGACAACATTTGTCAATTTTGATGCCAGTTGTTATAAAGGGCTTATGTAGGTGTTATGTAACCCTCTGAAAGTCACTTTTATACTCGCAAACGTGTTAGAGAATGTGGCAAAACGTGTTAAATGGTAGTGTTCATAGGGCTACGTAACACATACCTTAACGTAAACAGACCTAAAGAAAGCATGAAGCATTTTCACGTGATAAAACAACAGACACAAGATTGTGTTATGACACGATAACTGACTCTTAGTGCACTTCTGGTATACAGAATATATAGTTACAGTTATAAGTTATATAGTATATAGTTACACACTGACCATATGACTCAGCAAACATCAGGAAATAGAAGACTCATGTTAATTAAGAACCAGATTCAGGTGTCATGACATGGACATAGGCATTCATAAAAAGGTTATGAACAGATCTCGTCTTATTGAAGAGCCAGAGAAAATATCCCTAACACTGCCATTATGGTGCCAATACATTGCCAAAGCTAGTCATAAAAAAAACTTATAAGCAGACGTGAGAGTTCACTTTATTTACGAGCCAGAGAAAATAGCGCCTGGATATCGTCATAAGCATTCATAAGTAGTTTACGAGCAGAAATAAGAGAGACACTGCGCTCAAAAGCCAGAGACGTTAAACATAATAATATTAGGGTCATGACATAATTCCATATGATAGGTAGTTGTAAAAAATAATAATAATAATAATTAAAAATCTTATAAGTAGGATAGTAGTGTCAAGACATTGTCATAGATCTTCATGAACATGTTATAAGTAGGCGTCAGCTGACATAAGACTGCTTTAATTAATAAGTAACATACGACTGTCAGGTTAATATGTATTTAAAAAGATGCGGCTTGTCATATCTTCATCTTCATCATCTTCACCATATCGATAACTTATTCGACGTCGCTAAATAACGTCTTTCTTTAATCTCTTTATGTGGAGCGTATATCCCGTACACGTCCCTGCGAACGAGCTGTTGCTATGGAAACGATAACGTATCAGAACAATCGCATTAATATAAGAGTTGGGAGACTTGTTGTCATTCTGTAATGTTGTAATCCAACACACACAGTACAGACGCAGGAAATGGAGATTAGGCTAGAACCTCGGAGTATTCCTTTAAATACGTGAAGATACAAATCCGATGAATCGTGTTACTACGTAACGACCACGTACGTCAGGCACACTCATGCTGGGATAACAGGAGGTACAATATTAATGGGAAATTTTGAAAAAAATAAATAAATAAGTGTTACGTATATCCTGTTAAACAAGCAAAGAATTCATTTGGAGGTTTATAAAAAAAAAAAAAAAATGTAAAAATCCTTTCAAGCCACGGCGACTGATAACCCGAAAGAAAATCCACTGATGACTGCTGCTTTCTCCTGGCAAAATCGGATTTTTGCGTCGCACTAATCCCTTGTCGTAATCCTCATCCTGCAGCTCTCAAACTCACTCGCTTTATCCCGGTCACTCGCGCTGGGCCAGCCACGTATGGCACGTCGAGACAGAGGGAAAAAAATCAGAAAACGTTACACTCCTAAGCAACTAGATCAGATAACGAAGGGGGAAAAAAATTACTGCTGTTAAAGTAAAATCTCCAGGATCTCCAGGATCTCACCAAGACTCATTATGTACCCAGGACTGACATCATCCTCCATGAAAGGAGGTCAGCACGTCCAGATCACCCCCCTCTAGACTTACCCCATGCTCCTATGAGCTGGAGAAAACCCATCCTGGGATTCAGGAAGGTTTTCTTGGATGTTCACGATCAGGTGGAACCCTTCTGAGAGGAGGCAAACATGCCACAGTGGTGGATCTTCCTGCTCAGCTTCTGGAGTGTTTACGGAGAACTTCCTTTCATCGCAGAGAACAATGCTGCCATGTTGGTCAACTGGTGAGTTTTATATATATATATATATATTTCCTAACCAGAAATATGATTTAGTGTGAAAATGGCATGGCTTGGTCTATGGAACATAAGATAAAAGGTGACAGGTTATCAGTACGTCTTCATACAGAACTAAGAGTGATGGAACGCTGACATTTTGACTGCGAACACTCTTGCTATCTGTCTTTTCTGTGGCATTCTCAGTGCTTGGTGGATCTATTTTTGAGTTTGTAAAGAGGGTTTACACCAGATTAGCACCACTAATAGCCTGGTAATCTTTCTCCTTCAAGTTAGCTGAAAAGAAAGTGCTCCTGAGAGCCAAGTGAGGATATGCTCTGCTGAAGGTTCACCTTGTACCTTGCTAAGGACTTGAAGAACTTTGGTGCTGAGCAGAAAGTGGAAGTATATTGAATTTAAATAAGGTCCTTTAGTTTGCTCTTCTATGAAAATCCTTGAAGATGCCATGTGGAGCCTGAGTATATGCTTGGAAGCGCTCTTAGCGTCCTAATAGGGGTCCATATGGAACCCTTTACTTGCTCCTGACGGCTGAGTCCTCCTGATGTTGTATCTTGTACTTACCCAAGGATTCAAGTAATTTTGAACAATTGGTACTCACAATGACTAACAATTGGAAAATAAAAGTATACAAAAGGCCCCTTGGTTCCAAATTATAGCCCTTTAGGAAGCTAAAAGCCTGTTATAATCCAAAGAACCTATAGGAAGTTCCATGTGCAACCAAGTATGTACTCTTACTCATTTATCAAAGGGTTCATCTTGGTGCGAAGCTGGAAGTATACTCATAGCAGAAGAATACACTCTTACCTCTTCTTCCAAGGCCCCGTTTAGGAAGCTAAAAGCCATTTATGCTCCAGAGAACCCTTGAGAAACCATTGTGAAGTTAAAGTCTGTGAAGTCTTCAGTTCCTGAAATATTTCCACATGGAATCTTCAAGGCGCTCTTGAGGGCCAAGTGAGGACAAAATGGTTCTTTGGTTGGTCCCCTTGGAAGGTGCATGTGGATGAGTATAGACTCTGTGAGGACATGGCCTCCTGATGTTTCATCATCATCCTCACCAAGGATTTTAATAACTTTGCATAGTTGGTGATGAGCAGCATACTCATTGGTTTGTCCTTCTGGGGGAACCTTAAAGTTTCTACATACACTCGTATGATGATTACAGGGCTCTATGCTTTCTAAAGGTGTTTCACATGGAGCCTTAAGATGCTCCTGTGGGCCAAGTGAGGACTTGATCTCCTGATGGTTTATCAAGCACATTCCCAAGTTTTGGGAAACTTACAAAGCACTTTGAGAAAGTAGACGTATCCCCGTAGAAGTTTTTTTTTTTTTTTAGTTTATCCTTCTGGAAGAACCCTTGAGGTTTCCATGTAGACCCCAAATATACACCCATTCATGTTTTTCAGAGAGTTTGTCAGGGGTTCTTTGCATGATTATGTGCTCTTCCTAAAGGGGTTCCACGTTTAATTATGGAATCCTTGGAGCAATGCAAATGCAGGAGTGTACACCTGGGCTTCGTGTGGACACTTCAAGGTTTTTCCTACAGGTATAGATCATAAAAGTAATTTTTTGATCTAAGCCTTCTAGGAAAAACCTTGAAGTATTCACATGGAACCCGAGTATACACTCGTTTGCATTTCTCCAAGGATTCCATAATGGTTCTTTGGATAATTCAGGGCTATTAGCTGCTATAGATGTTCCACGTTGAAACATCAAGATTTGCTCTTCGGGGAGGAAAAAGACATGAAGGTTTCATATGTGCCATTGGTTCCCTGAGGTTTCTTTGCATAATTATGGTCTCTTAGCTTCCTAAAGAAGTTCCACATGGAACATTCATGTCCTCCTGATGTTTCACCTTGTATCTATCCAAGGAATTCAAGTAACTGGAAGTAGGAAGTAGAAACTGGGACCAAAAAAAAAAAAGTTTCTTACATTCCTCCCTCTGGAAGAAGAACCCTTAAAGATCCCTACTGATTCAAAGAACCCTTGAGGAAATCTTTTTTTGTAAGAGCGTGTGCTCGGAGTATAAAGATTCTAAGAGCCTAAGAACTCTAAGGTCAGGCGGATCCCTGGTGGTCTATATAATATCTCCGGATTCTCTATTTATGCTCACTACATGAGGTAGAACGTAATGGCGTGTTGTACTTAATTAAAGGTTCCGTTTAGTACCTTCTGTGAAAAGTAATATATTAATTCCTGTATATTACATGGTAGAGAAGCGAGGAAGCGGCCATTATGTGAACTCTTTAATAACCGAAGTGTTAAAGAGAGTTATGAGAGTCATGATCGCAGTGTATTACTGCTCCTCTTTACATAACTGAATTAAAGCAGATGGCACTGGAGCTCTCGCTAGTCCCCGCCCACAGGTCTCCTCTTTCCCACACGTCTCAGACCGGCTCTAGCCAATCACTGCCTGCTGACATCACTTGGAATAACCACGATGGATGAGATGGAAGCACAGGGATTAACCCTCCAGCCCTGGCAGGTCAGGACAGGGATAAGTGCCTCCTCTTCCTCCTCCTCCTCCTCCTCCTCCTCCTCCTCTGTCGCGTTCCCTTCCTCTGTCCATCCTCTTCTCTCTCATTCGTATTCATTTGATCATTTTACGTAAACCAGCGTAGACGATTTCAGTGTTGTTTTGTTTTTTTTACGATTATTACTTGTCACCCTGTCCGAGATCTCAGTCAAATCTCGGCTAAGTCCTATAGCAGACTGTAAGACAGTCCATTAGCATGCGTGGTAGGCTGCAGGTTGTAGGCTGCTTTCAGATAACGTGTATGCAGCGGATTATGTGCATCGTAGCACTAGCGATTCTTGAGATGAAGGCCAGATGATGACGTGAGGGCAGAACTGTGGATAGTGGATGGTTTTTTGTGTTTTTGTTTTGTTTTGTTTTTTACCTCTGCTGGTGTTGATGTCCTCAGTGCCGGCTGTCTGGCCAATCAGATGGTACTGGTTGAGTCGTGAGCCGTCCTCCGCCACCACCACAGACTTGGTTGGACCTTGGGTCCACTTGTACACCACCTCTGAGATCGGGTAGGCATCTGAAAGAGATGCACGCGTTTAGCATTAACAGCACCCAATGATGTCAAAATGCACACTGAGGACACACAGTGATCACAGAGCTAGCTACATACCACCTACGTAAGCCTTTATAAATGTTCATGCAGGTCTATGTAGCTCTGTGAATACAATCTGAAAGATCATGTAAGCGTCTGAAAGATTAGCCTTAGAAGCACCCAATGACGTCAAAATGCACACGTGAAGTAGCATCGTGGTTACGCTTTCCTTAAGGGTAGAGTGTACATAGAGCTACATAACACCTGTGCGAGCCTTTATGCATGTTTATGTGTGTTTATGTAGCTCAACAATAATGATGATTGTGTAACTGAAGTGCACTAAGCTATAACGTCTCTTGTCATGATGTTCTGAGGTGTCACGTGTCAGTGATTTTTTTACGTTTATGTCAGCTGTCATAAAGGGCTTATGTAGGCGTTATGTAGCTCTATGAACACCTCCTTTAAGTAAAATCATGCATTTCTCTCCAGTGATAATGTAGGCATCTATGTAAGACACACGGCGTGATTAAACATCTGGATTACAGCCGGCAAATTGCATCCCAGCTGATTTGCATTAAGAATCCCAGTTTCGTATTAATTCAAGGAAACGACGGTACATCTGTCAGCACCGCGGAGATATTCCGCTTCTTCACTCGCAGCGTGTGTGTCGTCCAGCTATGCCAAGTCAAGCATTAGTGCTAATAAATTTAATCAGTGTCTGGGGTGCAGAATGAGATCGGGGTTTGCACCGAAACAAACGAGCTGCTTGAAGGTTCTAATTAACAAAATACAATTCGCAGGGTGCGTCTCATTACAGCTGAATCTGCTCCACTTAGCAGGCAAGCAGGTTGGTTTACAAATAATCGATTACTTTCATTTTTACTAAATCATTTCTTCTAATGAGGAACTTCATGAAGAATCCCGGCATTGTTCCCGATGTGAGTGCTTTAATACGAAGGGATAGAGAGAGTGCACGCAGTACACGTGCGCATCGTGGTGGCCTCCGTGACGTGATCGATTCGGCTCGTCTATTCGCCTTTATCTCTCGGCTCCTGACTCGCTCCGTCATTTCATCCAATCTCGGAGAGATCCATTAATCCTGCCACTCGCACGGCCGATGCCTCTAGCACAATGAGGATGGACTCCGCCATTCAGACGCTGGGATTATTGCAGCTCCACACACTCATATACACTCACATACACACTTATATACACACACACTCATATACACTCACATACACACTTATATACACACACACTCATATACACTCACATACACACTTATATACACACACGCACACACTCATATACACTCACATACACACTTATATACACACTTATATACACACACGCGCACACTCATATACACACTTATATACACACTTATATACACACACGCACACACTCATATACACTCACATACACACTTATATACACACACGCACACACTCATATACACTCACATACACACTTATATACACACTTATATACACACACGCACACACTCATATACACACTTATATACACACTTATATACACACTTATATACACACACGCACACACTCATATACACTCACATACACACTTATATACACACACGCACACACTCATATACACTCACATACACACTTATATACACACTTATATACACACACACTCATATACACTCACATACACACTTATATACACACACACTCATATACACTCACATACACACTTATATACACACACGCACACACTCATATACACTCACATACACACTTATATACACACTTATATACACACACGCACACACTCATATACACACTTATATACACACTTATATACACACTTATATACACACACGCACACACTCATATACACACACATACACACTTATATACACACTTATATACACACTTATATACACACACGCACACACTCATATACACACACGCACACACTCATATACACTCACATACACACTTATATACACACTCATATACACTCACATACACACTTATATACACACTTATATACACACACGCACACACTCATATACACTCACGTACACACTTATATACACACTTATATACA
This sequence comes from Ictalurus furcatus, assembly GCF_023375685.1. Taxonomy (NCBI): domain Eukaryota; kingdom Metazoa; phylum Chordata; class Actinopteri; order Siluriformes; family Ictaluridae; genus Ictalurus; species Ictalurus furcatus. The sequence continues at coordinate 1,572,124 of NC_071265.1, read as the reverse complement.
CACTTATATACACACACGCACACACTCATATACACACACATACACACTTATATACACACACGCACACTCATATACACTCACATACACACTTATATACACACACGCACACACTCATATACACACACGCACACACTCATATACACTCACATACACTCACATACACACTTATATACACACACGCACACACTCATATACACACTCATATACACACTCATATACACTCACATACACACTTATATACACACACGCACACACTCATATACACTCACATACACACTCATATACACTCATATACACTCACATACACACTTATATACACACTTATATACACACACGCACACACTCATATACACACTCATACACACTCATATACACTCACATACACACTTATATACACTCACATACACACTTATATACACTCACATACACACTTATATACACTCACATACACACTCATATACACTCACATACACACTCATATACACTCACATACACACTTATATACACTCACATACACACTTATATACACTCACATACACACTCATATACACTCACATATACACTCACATACACACTTATATACACACACGCACACACTCATATACACTCACATACACACTTATATACACACTTATATACACACACGCACACACTCATATACACTCACATACACACTTATATACACTCACATACACACTCATATACACTCACATATACACTCACATACACACTTATATACACACACGCACACACTCATATACACTCACATACACACTTATATACACACTTATATACACACACGCACACACTCATATACACTCACATACACACTTATATACACTCACATACACACTTATATACACTCACATACACACTCATATACACTCACATATACACTCACATACACACTTATATACACACACGCACACACTCATATACACTCACATACACACTCATATACACTCACATATACACTCACATACACACTTATATACACACTCATATACACACACGCACACACTCATATACACTCACATACACACTTATATACACACTTATATACACACACGCACACACTCATATACACTCACATACACACTTATATACACACTTATATACACACGCACACACTCATATACACTCACATACACACTCATATACACACACGCACACACTCATATACACTCACATACACACTCATATACACTCACATACACACTTATATACACACTCATATACACACACGCACACACTCATATACACTCACATACACACTTATATACACTCACATACACACTTATATACACTCACATACACACTCATACACTCACATATACACTCACATACACACTCATATACACACACGCACACACTCATATACACTCACATACACACTTATATACACACTTATATACACACACGCACACACTCATACACTCACATACACACTTATATACACACTTATATACACACGCACACACTCATATACACTCACATACACACTCATATACACACACGCACACACTCATATACACTCACATACACACTCATATACACTCACATACACACTTATATACACACTCATATACACACACGCACACACTCATATACACTCACATACACACTTATATACACACTTATATACACACACGCACACACTCATATACACTCACATACACACTTATATACACTCACATACACACTTATATACACTCACATACACACTCATATACACTCACATATACACTCACATACACACTCATATACACTCACATACACACTCATATACACACTCATATACACTCACATACACACTTATATACACACACGCACACACTCATATACACTCACATACACACTTATATACACACTCATATACACACACGCACACACTCATATACACACTTATATACACACACGCACACACTCATATACACTCACATACACACTTATATACACACTCATATACACACTCATATACACTCACATACACACTTATATACACACTCATATACACACTTATATACACACTCATATACACACTCATATACACTCACATACACACTTATATACACACACTCATATACACTCACATACACACTTATATACACACACACTCATATACACACACGCACACACTCATATACACTCACATACACACTCATATACACTCACATACACACTTATATACACACTCATATACACACACGCACACACTCATATACACACTCATATACACTCACATACACACTTATATACACACACGCACACACTCATATACACTCACATACACACTCATATACACTCACATACACACTTATATACACACTCATATACACACACGCACACACTCATATACACACTTATATACACACACGCACACACTCATATACACTCACATACACACTTATATACACACACCGCACACACTCATATACACTCACATACACACTCATATACACTCACATACACACTTATATACACACTCATATACACACACGCACACACTCATATACACACTTATATACACACACGCACACACTCATATACACTCACATACACACTCATATACACTCACATACACACTTATATACACACTTATATACACACACGCACACACTCATATACACTCACATACACACTTATATACACACACGCACACACTCATATACACATTTATATACACTCATATACACACATACACACTTATATACACACTTATATACACACTTACATACACACACGCACACACTCGTATACACTAACATACACAATTATATACACACTCATATACACACTCATATACACTCACATACACACTTATATACACACTTATATACACACACGCACACACTCATATACACTCACATACACACTTATATACACACACGCACACACTCATATACACATTTATATACACTCATATACACACTCATATACACACTCATATACACTCACATACACACTTATATACACACACGCACACACTCATATACACTCACATACACACTTATATACACACACGCACACACTCATATACACTCACATACACACTCATATACACTCACATACACACTTATATACACACTCATATACACACACGCACACACTCATATACACACTTATATACACACACGCACACACTCATATACACTCACATACACACTCATATACACACACGCACACACTCATATACACTCACATACACACTCATATACACTCACATACACACTTATATACACACTTATATACACACACGCACACACTCATATACACTCACATACACACTTATATACACACACGCACACACTCATATACACATTTATATACACTCATATACACACATACACACTTATATACACACTTATATACACACTTACATACACACACGCACACACTCGTATACACTAACATACACAATTATATACACACTCATATACACACTCATATACACTCACATACACACTTATATACACACTTATATACACACACGCACACACTCATATACACTCACATACACACTTATATACACACACGCACACACTCATATACACATTTATATACACTCATATACACACATACACACTTATATACACACTCATATACACACACGCACACACTCATATACACTCACATACACACTTATATACACTCACATACACACTTATATACACTCACATACACACTCATACACTCACATATACACTCACATACACACTCATATACACACACGCACACACTCATATACACTCACATACACACTTATATACACACTTATATACACACACGCACACACTCATACACTCACATACACACTTATATACACACTTATATACACACGCACACACTCATATACACTCACATACACACTCATATACACCACGCACACACTCATATACACTCACATACACACTCATATACACTCACATACACACTTATATACACACTCATATACACACACGCACACACTCATATACACTCACATACACACTTATATACACACTTATATACACACACGCACACACTCATATACACTCACATACACACTTATATACACTCACATACACACTTATATACACTCACATACACACTCATATACACTCACATATACACTCACATACACACTCATATACACTCACATACACACTCATATACACACTCATATACACTCACATACACACTTATATACACACACGCACACACTCATATACACTCACATACACACTTATATACACACTCATATACACACACGCACACACTCATATACACACTTATATACACACACGCACACACTCATATACACTCACATACACACTTATATACACACTCATATACACACTCATATACACTCACATACACACTTATATACACACTCATATACACACTTATATACACACTCATATACACACTCATATACACTCACATACACACTTATATACACACACTCATATACACTCACATACACACTTATATACACACACACTCATATACACACACGCACACACTCATATACACTCACATACACACTCATATACACTCACATACACACTTATATACACACTCATATACACACACGCACACACTCATATACACACTCATATACACTCACATACACACTTATATA
>NC_071265.1:1562500-1565000 GCF_023375685.1 Ictalurus furcatus | reverse complement strand
GGCATTTATTTATTTAGCAGACACTTTTATCCAAAGCAACTTACAAATGAGTAAATACAAGCAAACTCTCACATACACACGTTTTTAACAAATCCATTCACGTGGAGTGAAAAACAACACATTAATATAAGCTGCGCTTCTGTCACACATCAGTTATCACCACCTTCTGACCAACACCTGCTGTAATCAACACCTTCTGACCAACACCTGCTGTAATCACCACCTTCTGACCAACACCTGACCAACACCTGCTGTAATCACCACCTTCTGACCAACACCTGACCAACACCTGCTGTAATCACCACCTTCTGACCAACACCTGACCAACACCTGCTGTAATCACCACCTTCTGACCAACACCTGCTGTAATCAACACCTTCTGACCAACACCTGACCAACACCTGCTGTAATCAACACCTTCTGACCAACACCTGACCAACACCTGCTGTAATCAACACCTGCTGTAATCACCACCTTCTGACCAATCAGAAGAGTGAGTTACACCTGAGTCAGGTCCTCACCTTGTGACTCCTTGCCTCACTCATTCCTGTGTTAGAAAGAATAAATAATCCAGAAGATCAAACATGACCTTTTTCAAATTCAGTTGAGCACATAAAGTAGAGAGCATCATTTTGTATTATTATTCGTTATTATTATTTGATTATGGGTAAATATAATTTTTGAAAGCTAAGCACACTAAATTATCCAATAAACCATTCATTAACCCTTGAAGAACCCTTTTAGAAAACAAACTACAAATTATTGCTCATTGTTTTGTTGAAAGTTGAACTTTTGCTACTTGGTTTGTCGACGGTTTGATGGGTAATTATGGGTTCTTAGCTTACTAAACGGGTTCTACTCGGACCAATGTCTGATAAGGAAAACACTCTGGTGTAGAATTCCTCAGAGAACCTTTAAGGGTTCCTCCTAAAGGGACAAATGAAGAATTTTTAAGAGTGTTGTACTCTCTGCAATGAAAGTAGAACCAAGTAGATCCCCTTTTTGGAAGTTAATAGCTCTTAATTATCCTGTGACTCCTTAAAGAACCCACAAAGACCCAGTGTGTGTGTGTGTGTGTGTGTGTGTGTAAACTCTGTTGTAGAGCTCCTTGTTTATTCCCCATTAAGGAAACCCTTAAAGGTTCTATATAGGTCCTTATAACAAAGTGTTCCAGGTAGAACCTTTTTTTTTTTTTTTTAAAGCTAACAACAGTTAATTATCCAATAAACCCTTAAAGAACCCTTCTGTAATATAAATACCAAATTATTGCACATTGTTTTGTTCTTCATACCTAGAACCTGTCAGAACTTGTAAAAATGGGTTCTTTAATGGATTTATAGGTAATTAAGGGTTCTTAGACTCCTAAAAGGGTTCTACTTGGAACCATTTCCTATAGGGAAACTCTGTTGTAGAGCTTCTTGCGTTTTCCTCATTAAGGGATCCCTTAAAGGTTCTATGTAGGTCCCTAAAACAAAGTGTTTCCTTGTCAGAAAATGTAGAATTTAGAATGCTTTGTTGGACGCTAAGAACCCTTAATTATCCAGTAAACCCTCAAAGAACCCTTGAAGAACCCTCGTTCCTAAAAATGTGTGCATTAACTGGGTGTGGCCGGTACAAACTCCAAATTATTGCTCAGTATTTTACTTCCTGATATCTAGAACCTTTTTTTTAACTCTTGGTACTTGGTACAAGGGTTCTTTATTGGTTCTTAGCCTCCTAAAAGCGTTCTACATGGAATAATTTCTTATCAGGAGACACTCTGTTGCTAAGAATAACCGTTCAGACTAGGTATCGGGTCCGGGAAATTTGTTTCTTTAATGCAGGGCATGGTTGCCAGGTTTTGTGAAGAACCCCATCCCACTACATCTCAAAAAAATGCACAAAAGCCTTGAAGCTATCCCAAAGAGAGACTCATTTTTCTTCCTTTCCTCAGTCTTTGCATGGGAAATAAGTTAACGGTGGTTCGCACGCATTTCTGATTTATTTATAGAGCCGCTGCTTCATATTTCCAACCATCCAAGACAGCATATCTCTGCAGGGGGATCCAAAAATAATCCTTTAATTCACTTTTAAAATATTCACTTGTATCTTCGTCATTCTTAAACGATCATTCTCTTTCGTTGTTGGACGAAAATCTTCACGGAAAGTCGTGCAGGCACTATAACGGAGTGCCGCTTAAAGGACGCCATTTTGACAAGAACGTTCCGGTCTGTGTGAAAGCTGATTACGAGTACGGAAGTGGCCTTGCTGATGATCGCTAATAATATATCTCACAGCATATCTCAGATCAGTTCTCGTTTATCTGAGCATAGTGTGTGTAAGAGGTGTCTGAATGATTGGTGGATGCTCTGCGACAGTGGGACGATAAGGGTTCTCTGGACGAGACGAATGTTAGAGATGTTCTTTAGATAATCGGAATCTTCGTCCTCGTCCTCTGTTAAAACAAACAGCCACGGCTGTGTTAAAGGACCGTCTGTGACTGGTGCGATAACTGTTTATC
>NC_071265.1:1547500-1560000 GCF_023375685.1 Ictalurus furcatus | reverse complement strand
CATTTTAATGCATTGTCATTTACATGAATGTGACGTGGCCTATGCATGCCAGATCACTTCCCAATGTGGTCTAATAAAAGAAAGGAGCAACGAGGGAGACGGCAGTATTGTATGCACTGCTGTATGTACGCTATATATATATATATATATATATATATATATATATATATATATATATAAAAATATAAAACAACAAGACTGGCCCAGAATGGATCCTGGGTACCGACTCGAGTCCTTCAGGGTGTGTAAGTACTTTCATAAGTGTATATAATCAGCAAAGTTTTCTCAATGCAGCACTCAGAAACCCTCCGCCTGAGCCCGCGCCTCGTTCCAAACAATGACTAAGAGCCTGAACATGTGACGGCCAAATCTCATGCAACTGGACAAGCAGATGGTTCGTCGCTGTCGTGACAATGGTCCTTGTGTTGGAGTACGATGAAGATGCGGAACAAAAGAAAGACGAGACAAGACAAGGCGTAATGGTTCTCCGTATCAAGGACAGGGACTTTTATCTGCGAAGAAGAGAGCGGTTATTTTGCGGACGTTGTGCCTCGTGCTACGTTATTAAGCCATCTGTCATAACCGCCTTCGAACAAAACAACACAGGGAGAGCAGGCTGAGTGATGAGGAGAGTCTGGAAATAAAAAATAAAGAAAAGAAGAAAAAAAAAGAGGAACAAAGTATTTCAACCCCACCAACTGGGACGATCTTGACTGCTGGCGGTCGGAGGAACGGCACAGCGGGAGACACAGATGGAGACGAGACGAGAGAGATGTGGAAAGGCATGAACACATTCGAAAAGAGCTTTTAGCGCAGAGTTTTTGACAAAGTCCAGGCAGGAAAATGAGTAACCAGCGTTCTGCGGGAAATAAAACACGTCCGAGAATGAAAAGGTCCTGCGCCTTTTCGTTCCGTTTACAGCGGCAGCTCCGTCATCTGACGGACAGCACTGTAATTACTGCCATTGTTAGATGAAACGTTCTTCAGGAGTTCTTCTCTGAAATATATGTCAACGTTCGGGGGGGGGGGGGGGAACATCGTGTTAGATTCAACAACACAGAACTCTTGTTGTTGTGGGCGTGCCCGTGTTCAGCATACATGTCCACAGGTTTGTGACATCACAAATAAGTTTAATTAAACACTCAGCAGATAATGGCTCATGAAGGGTTTTAAGAATTTGCAGTTTTTCATAAGCATTTCCTTTTTTTTTCTTTAGCCTACTAGGTTTAAATGTTATAATTGTGTTGTATCCGGTGTTTTACTACAAAAGAAAGCTTTAGTTGTGTGGTATTGTGGAGAAGTGTGAACTGTTTGCCCAGCAGGGGGCTCCCTCCCTCCCGTTTCCCATCACCCTGCGCATACGCAGCTAAACACAGAGTCATGATACTCTACACACAGAAACCCAACAGAGCACGCACACACCATCTGTCCATACAGTATTTGAAAAGGCAAATACATTTAGATAGTTGAATTGTTTTATTGTTATTTTGTCAGTTATTTTTGACTTTTAATAAGAGCGCTGCTCATTTCATTGCCTAGAACTCAATATTTGTTGAAACACATGAAAACGATTAAAAAGCGTAATATATATAGATATATAGATATATAGATATATATATATATATAATTACACTAAAAGTTGGTTATTTTAAAATATTTTTTTTTCTTTTGTTCTTTTTGATGTAATTTTCGGTTTCGGTTTTCAGGCAAGTCTATCCAGAAATCTCGATTTCGTTTTCGGCGGAAATGTTTTATTTTGGGCGCATCACTATTCATTTTAGAACAGACTCGTGGCGATAAAATAATGAATTTGTTTATACTAGAGATGCACCGATACTAAATTTCTCAGCCGATACCGATAACCGCTTATTCAGAGCGATATCGGCCGATACCGATACCGTTACCGATAGTTCTGCCTTTTATGCCTTCTTCTAAATGAATAATAATTCATCCCACAATTCTGAAGGAAATGCAAATAAAAACTTTATTCTCTCCATGTCAGCAAGATGTTTGACAGTGACTGGTCTCATCAACATTAAACACATGACTCTAATGAACGTTAACACATGAACTCGATTCTGAAGATTAAAGTAAGATTATTAACTTACTGGATGTTATTCATTCATATTAACATTGACTGAATTGTAAAAATCCTCCTGTTAGTCTCACATTCACTCTCCACTAACACAAGCATTTCTACTCCATCATTAACATCAAACTGCTCATACATAATATCCACTTTTTTATATAGTAACATTAACTGGATATGAAATATACTACTCCTCAAATATATTTTTTTTGTGTAATATATTCTACTTTTTTGTCAACTCGTCTTCATTTAAATCTTTCAACGGTGTACTGGCCCTTTAATTCAGCTTGAGCAGCGCGGCGTCGACTCGACGCTGAAACTCCCGCTTCACTGCTGCAGCGTCCGGTGTAAAATATTATCAGTGCAGAGATTACAGAGATCACACACTGCAGTTTAGTCGTCGTTCCACACAAGAGACGTCGTCTTTACACACAGCACGATATCGATGTGTTTCCCCGCCCTCTTTTGATTGACAGGATATAATCGGCCCTGATCATTAGATGTTGACGGCTGACGGCCGCTAGCGTGAAAAATTGCCTTTATCGGACGATAACTGGTATCAAAAAAGAATGTATTGCACGGAAAAATATATTTGTAGAGTAGTATATTTCATATCCAGTTAATATTGATATATGAAAAGGTTGATGTTATATATTGTATAACGGTGCATCGGTGCAGCTCTAGTTTATACTGATTGAAAATCTCCCATAAGTCGATTTCCATTCTGCCGGCGGAACGGAACGCCAGTGAAAGGGTTAAAAAGCAACATCACATCATACTTTTATCCGCAAGCCGTGTCAGGAAACTTACAGCTCTGTTACAAAGCGCTGACACTGGAGACTCCTTCCATAAATATTACGTAAACAGTTCCAGGTTTTTATATCCGTATATGTGGAGCATACGTATATACGAGTCCCAATGTCTGTGCCTGATTTGTTGGGTTTTTCATTTTTAAGAAAATCTGGTTGAAAATTTCAAGTTATATTTGAGTATTCGTGTACAAGTGGTATCCTGTGATGGAGACATGGACAGTTCAGCATTTAGATTTGTTACTGTGCTCTGTAGCGGAAAAGAGAAAGATACATCTGAATCAGGAACGAATGATGAGTCATGTGTTCTTCCCATGTAAAGACGGAAAATCTCATTTTACAAAACGTTCATTGGCATCATGAGAACAAAAGCTACATTATTGTTGTGCCGGAATCTTTTGGTGGAGATGACTGTCAGGTTAGTCGTCTGAACAAAAGCTTTCATGTAAGCCATTATACAAGAGGACGCCAGGCTTTGAGGAAACACATTTGTTGACTGATTAAAATGTTAAATCTCTAATGAGACACGTCCGCCGTCATCTGCATCTCATAACGGAGTTTTAGAAAACTTACGAGTGCGTCCAAAACTTTCCCATCGCTAGACAGGCGAGACTAAATTTAAAACATCCAGGACCTCGGCGAGTCGGATCAGACATACGGTTCTAAATCTCTAACAAGGTTGAGACTAAAAAAACAAAAACAACTTGTGCACACATTAGCTTCATGACATCGAAACTAAACTCCTTTCACCTGGTAGTTTCTGCAACTTCATTTCTGGTTTAAGCCACGCCCACTTCTAATTTGTTCACACATCATTATGAAAACCTATTTAAGCCACACCCACTTCTGATATGTATACATATAATTGCGATACCAATTCAAGCCATGCCCACTTCTAATTTGTATACACATAATTGCTAAGTTAACTTAAGCCACACCCACTTCTGGCTTGTATGCACACGATCGCACAACTGTTTCAAGACACGCCCACTTCTGACTTGTATACACATAATTATAAAACGTATTTGACACGCCCACTTCTGATTTGCATAGACGTAGAAAAAAGAACAAATAAAATTAAATGTAATTCATTTTAATTAAATTAATTTAAAAAATTTTTTTTGTAGTTTTATGATTATTAAATACATGAATTTATTTTATTGTATTTATTTAATAATAAAATATAACCTACATTAAGAAATTGTTCTAGATCCAGTAGGACTCTTGAGGGAGAGAGAGAGAGACAGAGAGAGAGAAAGAGAGAGAGTGAAAGAGTAAAACAGAGAGCAAGTGAAGGAGAGAGAGAGAAAGAGAGAGGGTGAAAAAGTAAAAGAGAGAGAATGAAAGAGAGAGAGAGAAATATAGTGTGTGAAAGGGAGAGTGAGAGAGTAAAAGAGAGAGAGCATGAAAGAGAGAGGGAGAGAGTGAAAAAGAAAGAGAGAAATAGAGTGTGTGAAAGAGAGAGAGTGAGAGAGTAAAAGAGAGTGAGAGTGTGAAAGAGAGAGAGAGAGAAAGTAAAAGAGAGAGAGAGTGAAAGTGAGAGAGAGTGATAGAAAGAGAGAGAGAGTAAAAGAGAGAGAGAGAGAGTAAAAGAGAGAGAGAGAGAGAGAGAGAGAGAGTAAAAGAGAGTGAGAGTGTGAAAGAGAGAGAGAGAGAGAGAGAGAGAGAGTGAAAGAGAGAGAGAGAGAGAGATAGAGTAAAAGAGAGTGAGAGTGTGAAAGAAAGAGAGAGAGAGAGAGCGAGAGAGAGAGTGAAAGAGAGAGAGTTTAACAAAACAAAAAGTTCTAGGTTTCTCCAGCAGACCTTCTGTAATTATTTACAGCACTTTTGGCCAAATTCCAGTTTTCCCTCGAGTAATAACGAGCGATCTGACAGCATTATGTAACTATTCCATACAGCATTCTCGAGCTGGCCAAGTTATTACACGAACTTCTAACCCTGGACAATCTGAGTGTGTGTGTGTGTGTGTGTGTGTGTGTGTGTGTGTGTGTGTGTGTGTCTAGTCTAATCCAGTCCTGAAGTGACCCACTCTGTACAGCCAGCAGGTGATAATCTTAAGCCAGCTCCTGACCGTGTGGCAGTGTGAGAAGATGAGGCGGTTCTCACTGAAGGATCAAGTCCACACTCTGCACGCTTTAGGGTTCTAGCGGTGGGTTCCTGCCTCATAACAGCGAGATCGGATCCTTAAGATACTGACTGTTACAAAGTGCTGACGCTTCCGTAAAATAAACGTCTCGTCACGTTAAAAAACTTCAATGCTGTACGTCCCTGTGAACGATCTGTTACTACGGAAACGATAACGTATCAGAACCAGCGCGTGGATACGAACCTGCGCGACTGTCAGAGCTGCTGTACTAGAAAACGAATCCAGGCCTTCTGACCAATCAGAGTCCAGAACTTCTCTTCAGTGCTCTCCATGAGTCAAGTCTCTCTACCCTTCTACCTGTACACACATCCCCTCTTTCTCTTTCCTCTTAGTATCCTTTCTGTGTGTGTCTTGGGTTAGGAGAGGGGTTAACGTTAGGATTAAGGGCGGAGTTAGTGTGCATACCTCATTTGCATGAAATTGAACCAAATCGAACCACATCGACGTCAATACTTTTGTTTTTTGCTTTTCTTTATGTCGAAACATAAACCTGAGAAAGGAACGAGAAGAGTAATCACTTACAGCTCCCGAATTTGAGAGGACAGGCGTGAGCGTCCATGGGGAAATCCTCCAGCTGCATCGGACACTCCGCTGATATCGTCAGTCTGGAAAGAAAATCGACAGAATTGCGATCAGTGCCTGAAGCATGGAGTCAAATCCCAGAACTTGATTCGGCATTGATTCTGCACTCATAACGTCAGCCATGTTGAATTCTCAGAGCTCCACTGAGCGCCAGTGCTGGAAAAGTTTTCGGCTTTCTTCTCTCCTCAAACACTTTACACTTTGATGTTATTTGGCACGAAGGAAAGGTTGAAAAAATCTGAGTGAGTCAGATCATTCGACTGAGCACACCAACAAGAGTCGACTCATTTAATTAACAAACTGCTTACTGCCGTTTGGTTTCTAAACAAGTTTGCGATATTAGAACCAGTGATTGTTCTGTTTTTGTCTATCGCTGATATTGTTTCATGAAATCTTATTATACCTTCTAATGAAAGAATATTGCATGATATAAATTCTATTGAAATGTTTAAATAGTCGTTAATCAGTGAGACACTGCAATTATTCAGGGAGAAATACAATAAGCATCCCCTGTTGTGCCTTCTGTGTCTATGATTCATTACGAAGATTCATTTATCCTCAAAACTGATCGCCTCCTGTCACACAGCCTCAGCTGAGAGTCAAACACACGCCTCACCGTTCACGCTAACGAACAGCTCAGACGCTGAAAAGAGGTTCCCATGGAAGCATTTTGATTAAAAAGAGTCATTCACAGAGCCGACTCGTTCAAGAAGCTCAATTGTTCAAACAGCTTGTTTAAAGAGCCAAACTGTTCCAAGAGCCGAATTGTTTAAAAGCCAGACTCGTTCGAAGAACTGACTTGTTCAAAGAGTCGAATCGTTCAAAAAGCTGAATTGTTTAAAAAGCTGAATCATTTAAAAAGCCAAATCATTTAAAAAGCCGAATCATGTAAAAAGCTGAATCATTTAAAAAGCTGAATCATTTAAAAAACAGACTCATTCAAAGAGCTGACTTGTTCAAAGAGTCGAATCGTTCAAAAAGCTGAATTGTTTAAAAAGCTGAATCATTTAAAAAGCCGAATCATTTAAAAAGCTGAATCATTTAAAAAGCCGAATCATTTAAAAAACTGAATCGTTTAAAAAGCAGAATCATTTAAAAAGCTGAATCATTTTAAAAAAAAGACTCATTCAAAGAGCTGACTTGTTCAAAGAGTCGAATCATCCAATAAGCTGAATCATTTGAAAAACAGACTCGTTCGAAGAACTGATTTGTTCAAAGAGCCGAATTAATATAATAATAATAATAATAATAATAATAATAATAATAATAATACATTTTATTTGTTGGCACCTTTCATGACACTCAAGGACACCTTCCAGAGAGATAACATACAATAAGAACAGCATAGTTAAAATAGATACACAAAATAAAAATAGATGAAGCAATAATATAGAGGAGTTGATTATAATGAATAAGCTCATTTGAACAGATGTGTTTTAATCTGGGATTTGAAGTGGGAAATAGAGTCCAACTGACACTATGCAGTGGGGGTGAGTTCCAGAACTTGGGTCCAGAGCAACTAAAAGTTCTGGCACCGATAGTGCTGAGTTTAAAAGCTGGAACAGTGAGTAGAGAAGCTGAGGAGAATCGTAGAGAACGGGCGCGGGTATAAGGATGAAGATCTGAGAGGTAGGAGGGAGCGAGATCATGAATGACTTTGAACGTGAGCAGCGGAATTTTATAATGAACTGCTTGTTGAACAGGAATCCGTGGAGCTGAATAAGGGAGGGTGTGATAAGGTCAGTGGACTTTGTGTGAGGAATAATTCTTGCAGAGCCAATGGAGAAGTTTATCAGAAATGCCAAAAAGGATGGCGTTCAGTAGTCAATACGGGATGCTACCAGAGCATGAATAAGTACTTGAGTGCTGTGATATGAGAGAGAAGGGCGGAGTCTAGCAATATTGCGAAGATGGAAGGAGGCAGAATGTGAGATATTATTGATGCGAAGACCAAAAGAGTAAACTGTCAACTATAACACCAAGGCTTGAAAAACAGACTTGTCCGTAGAGCTGAATCATTCAGAATGCTGAATCGTTTTAAAAAAAGAATTATTTAAAATCAGACTTCTACAATTCTACAATTCTACAAACCAGCTTGTTGAAACAGAGCCGAAACGTTCAAAAAGCTGAATCGTTTAAAGTGCCAAATGGTTCAAAGAGCTGAATCATTAGAAGAGCCAACTTGTTCAAAAAGATATCTGGCTCAAAGAGCCGAATTGTTCAAAACACCGTCTGGTTCAAAGAGCTAAATCATGCAAAGAGCCGACTCGTTCAAAGATTCGTTAGGTTCAAGAGCCGACTCCTTCAGAGCCTGCTTGCTCAAAGAATCAAATCGTTCAAAAGCCGAATCATTTAAAGAGCCGACTCATTCACAAATAATGTGTCACTATAACACAAGTACCATAAAGATACCATGATAACCACAACGTGCCATTGTATATGTAGTACATGTATGGTGATCATGATGATGATGATGATGGTGATGTCATTTTTAGAAAGCATTGTCTGTGGATCTAAATGTTCATTGCATAAGCACTTAGCTTTGCGTGCATGTGTATGTGTGTGTGTGTGTGTATGTATGTGTGTGTGTGTGTGTGTGTGTGTGTGTGTGTGTGTGTGTGTGTCCAATATTTAAATTTATTTATTTATGTGTTTAGTTATAACAGAACGATGGCGCCACCAAGCTCTGGGAGCCTTCCACATCACTGACTGATAAACCTCACACACACACACACACACACACACACACACAAGTTTTGTCTATTATATCTGGTGTGTCGTTTATTTTTATTTGTTTGAAACTGCAGCAGTAATATTATTAGTTATGGAGCCACAGTGCCACCTAGAGGTCTGTTTTAAAATAACATGCAAAAAAAAAAATCCACAACATTTTCACTTCCTTTTTCAACAAAACAAGTTTTTATCCTGAGTGTAAATGAATTTCATCTGTCTCCTTGTTTTATGCCACTTAAAAGAAAGTTATTATTTTGGTTAGAAAACGAACAGCAGATGTTTTGCCTCTGAGATCATAACAGCAGCCCCAAAATTCTTTAAAAAAAAACAAAAAAAAAACAATTTCATTAAAAAAAAAAGTGGAGTCTGATTCGAGGTCGGATTTAATCGAAGACTGTAATGAATTGTGTCCAGATTCGCAGCTGTACATGTGAAGCACCGAGACTGCTTCTGTATTTTATCCATTTGGAGACAGAAATGTTTAAAATACATCAAAATTAATTATGAAATGAATTATTCAATTAATCAGTCAATACATATAAGATCATTTAATTGTACTGACTTGTACATATTTGGATGTCTCATGTGTCTGATGTCTGCATAAATGATGTCACAGAGCACTCTTCTGAGACTCGGACTAGAAGCAGCTGATTTGATTAGATTTTTTCCTGAACCTTTTAAAAAAGTAATTTAAAAATACATTGATGTAGATTATCATCATTCATTTGTTAAAATCTTTCTCAGTTCAGAGTTATTTATTGTTCTAGACCTGCAGATATATTGTAAAAGTATTTCGTAGTTTTCGTTTATTTATTTATTTAAGTATTGCTGGTAGTTGGTTTCCAAACATGTATGTCATGATAACTATTGTGTATCGCAAAAAAAAAAAGATTTAAATATCACAATTTAATACCAGTATCACAATATCACAATATCACAATATGATATTTTTGTCCTATCGCTCAGCCTCCATCTCTATTACACTTTCACATGAAACATTCAGCCGCTGGAACATTATCACGATAACAGATATCATAACTGCCACTCTATCTCCTTATTCACCTTCATCACCTTCCTCCTCCTCCTCATCATCATCATCATCTTCCTCCTCCTTATTAACCATCATCACCTTCCTCCTCCTCCTCCTTATTCACCTTCATCACCTTCCTCCTCCTCCTCCTTATTCACCTTCATCACCTTCCTCCTCCTCACCATCACCTTCCTCCTCCTCCTTAACCATCATCACCTTCCTCCTCCTCCTCATCATCATCATCTTCCTCCTCCTTATTCACCTTCATCACCTTCCTCCTCCTCCTCATCATCATCATCTTCCTCCTCCTCCTCATCATCATCATCTTCCTCCTCCTCCTCCTTATTCACCTTCATCACCTTCCTCCTCCTCATCATCACCTTCCTCCTCCTCCTCATCATCATCATCTTCCTCCTCCTCCTTATTCACCTTCATCACCTTCCTCCTCATCACCATCATCACCTTCCTCCTCATCATCATCATCTTCCTCCTCCTCCTTATTCACCATCATCACCTTCCTCCTCCTCCTCCTTATTCACCATCATCACCTTCCTCCTCCTCCTCATCATCATCTTCCTCCTCCTCATCATCATCATCACCTTCCTCCTCCTCATCATCATCTTCCTCCTCCTCCTTATTCACCATCATCACCTTCCTCCTCATCATCATCTTCCTCCTCCTCCTCATCATCATCTTCCTCCTCCTCATCATCATCATCACCTTCCTCCTCCTCCTCATCATCTTCCTCCACCTCCTTATTCACCATCATCACCTTCCTCCTCCTCCTCCTCCTCATCATCATCTTCCTCCTCCTCATCATCACCTTCCTCATCATCATCACCTTTCTCATCCTCATCATCATCACCTTCCTCCTCCTCCTCCTCCTCATCATCATCCCCTTCCTCATCCTCATCATCATCATCATCATCATCACCTTCCTCCTCCTCCTCCTCCTCCTCCTCATCATCCCCTTCCTCATCCTCATCATCATCATCATCATCATCACCTTCATCATCGCCATCATCATTACCTTCCTCTTCCTCATCATCACCTTCCTCATCCTCCTCATCATCATCATCACCTTCATCATCATTGCCATCATCATTACCTTCCTCATCCTCATCACCTTCCTCCTCCTCATCATCACCTTCCTCGTTCTCCTTATCCTCATAATCCTCATCATCTTCCTCCTCATCATTATCGTCATCATCTTCCTCCTCTTCCTCCTCCTCCTCATCATCATCATCATCTTCTTCCTTATCCTCACCTTCATCATCATCATTATCATCACCTTCCTCTTCCTCCTCCTCCTCATCATCACCATCGTCCTCCTCCTCATCATCATTATCATCATCTTCCTCCTCCTTATCCTCATCATCATCATGACATCATCTTCCTCCTCCTCCTCCTCATCATCATCACCATCATCATCCTAATACTCATCTTCATCATCATTATTTTCCTCCTCCTCCTCATCATCATCCTCTTTCTCACTCTCATTTCTCCATTTAGACTTGATATCATCACTATACCTCCATCTTCATCCTTACTCTCATCATCATTATCAGCATCCTAATCATCTTCCTCATGGTCCTCATCCTCATACTCCATCTCATTTCTCCATTTAGACTTGATACCATCACTATACCTCCATCTTCATCCTTACTCTCATCATCATTATCAGCATCCTAATCATCTTCCTCATGGTCCTCATCCTCATACTCCATCTCATTTCTCCATTTAGACTTGATATCATCACTATACCTCCATCTTCATCCTTACTCTCATCATCATTATCAGCATCCTAATCATCTTCCTCATGGTCCTCATCCTCATACTCCATCTCATTTCTCCATTTAGACTTGATATCATCACTATACCTCCATCTTCATCCTTACTCTCATCATCATTATCAGCATCCTAATCATCTTCCTCATGGTCCTCATCCTCATACTCCATCTCATTTCTCCATTTAGACTTGATACCATCACCGTACCTCCATCTTAATGCTCACCATCATCATCATCACATTCATCCTCCTCACCCTCATCCTCACTCTCACTTTTTCCATGTAGGGTTGCTCATCACCTTCCTCATCACTAAACATCACCTCGTCCTCACTATCGTCCACTCACAGCGCTCCTTCTGCTTTATACTCCTCTGAGGTTCAGTAGAACAGAGGGAGATGGATCAGAATAGAATAATGTATTATAATCCTAACATTCCGCTGATTTTAATGATGTTTCTCACAGACGTCGTTCTCATACAGCTAGCTAATAGATTTGTCATGGAATAGTGTGATGTCATTATGGTGCGTTTTTGCCTCAGGGCAACCTGAACATTTTTATAATCTTTTAACACGCATTTATATATTTCTGATATAAAGTCATGTAAAATACCTCTGGACTCACCAGTAAACGAGGATCAGATTTGTGTCTTGATGAAAGGTGACTGGAACGTCAGGGTTAAAGGTTAAATGATCAAGGAAGACTCAAATTGGCTGCCAGTGGATCACATGACCAGTTTTTGCATTTCTATTGGTTAGTATTGGCTCCTCCCCTTTTGATGAAGCAGGGCCTCGGAAATGGAGGCGTTTTACTCTTATTGCTCCATGTTTGTCTATAAGGAAGTACATTTATATATATATATATATATATATATATATATATATATATATATATATATATATATATATGTAAAATTGCTTATATTTTTTAAATGGATCAGTTTTGTTAGCATTGAGTCTGTTGTCTTTTGTATATTTACTGGTAAATGCAGCTGTTATACAGAACGATAGCGCAAACTGTTCTTGTTTTATTCCATCTTTTTTAAAAATGTAAAGTTAAATAACAAAACAAAAAAAATTCTTACTACAGCAGAAAAAGAGTTTTATATTTCATTTACAATTAACTGCTCGTGGTGGAGTCTATCATAAACTGTCCTGCAGCGCCATCTTGTGTCCAGAAGCGGAAATGCTACTACAGGTTAATCTTTCTGATTCACAACTCGAGCTTGAAACTAGCACCAAAACTGAAAATCTGAAACTGGGGAAGATTTGAATCTTTAGAGACAGGAGGTGAGTGTTGATGAACATCTGCTAATTGTTGAATC
>NC_071265.1:1537500-1542500 GCF_023375685.1 Ictalurus furcatus | reverse complement strand
CCTGTCCTTTTTCTTTCCTTTCTTTTCCTTTCTTCCTCCTATCCTTTCTGTTTTGTTTTTGTTTGTCCTACATTTTCCTTTCTATTTCTTTCCTTTCTTAGATTTCTTTCACATCAAGCTGTGTGCCTTAAAAAGTACATAATAAATAATAAAAAAAAAAATACTAAAACATGACAAACAATAAAAACAGTGTGTGTGTGTGTGTGTGTGTGTGTGTGTAGTCTTTTCTGTAAGCTCATGTAAGCTGTATGTTAAATACTGAAGTCTTTTTGAGGCTGGTGTGCTTGAAGCATTTGCGCTTTGACTAGTGCCCCTGAGGCTTTACCCCCCCCCCCCTTCTCTCTCTCCCTCCCTCTGTCATACACACATAACATGCATCATTAACGTTTGCGCAGTTAGCTTACATTCCCACAATGTAATCATTATTGTAGTACATTGCATTAGTTCCACCAACGGCAGCAGATAAAATAAGAGCTAGTAAAAGCGTTTCAAATACAGTTTGTTCTAAAACACTCAAATATGTTTTAGACGCCCGCTGGTTTGAGAGAGAAGGGGGGATAAAAAACCCAGACAGTATGTTCTACGCCTCTCCTCCTCCAACGTACTCTAAATGTCACCTTAAGGTACTTTAAAGATCGTTCAGGTTCGATTGCGTCTAGACCCTAATATGAATATGAAAAATACACTCTGTTTATGTAAATAAGGCTGTGCGCATATATCATATCCTGTACTGAATAAAAACGTCTCTCCTAGAACATTTAGAACCCATAAGGGTTCTTTAGTTGTCCCTCTTGGTGAACCCTTAAAGCTCCTCTATGAAACATCACAGCAGAGTAGTTTCGATCAGAAACATTTCCCAGTAGAACCCTTTTATTTGGAAGCTAAGACCCCTTAATTATCCAGAAAAACCTTAAAGAACCCTGATCATTCAGCTCTTATAAAACCCTGGAAGAGCGCTTTTGATCCGTGAAAACTAAAAACCAGTGATTTACATTGAATGGTGACTCTCTGCTTTCTCTGAGCAGGTTTTAAGCTGGTGCATTTGGCAGATTTGAGGCGTGAGTCATGAGGAAACTGTTGCTAGGCAACTGAGAAATACGGACACTGAACCAAAACCAGCTACTAATCAAAGCTAGCTAGACTACAGGTATTAAGTCTTTTTTTTCTTCTTTTTAAACAGTGTAAAAACATAGCGACAGCAGAAAACACGCAAAATCGTCTAGAAGGTCGATGTTTACCTCAGACGTGTTGCTAAACTGCTAACAAAAAATATTGATAAAGACTACATTTACGGTGTCGTTACACGTAGCGTCGATCTCTCGCCTTAGATGTGAGCTAGTTTCTTTTCAACGTCCGTGATCTTCAGTCGCCTAGCAACAGTTTCCTTCGAACTTAAGCCATTACAATTAATCTAATGAACATAGCTAGCTAGAACATAGCTATTAAGTCTTTTTTAAGCACAATGTAAATATAGAATGATAGCAGAACCCAGATTCATTGCTCAGGAAGGTCAATATTTACCTCAGATTTGTCGCGAAATTGTAAAGAAAAGATTAAATGTTCGCTGTTGTTACACTTAGCATCGATTTCTAGCCTTTAACCATTAGCTAGTTTCTAGTTTCAGAGCCAGTTGTCAGGAAGGTCAACATCTACCTCACATTTGTCACTGAATTGTGAAGAAAAGCCTACATTTCCCCAGTTGTTACACTTAGCATTGTTCTCTAGCCGGATTTCATGCATTATGTGATACTGAGAGTTTTTTTTTTTTTTAAATCCAGAGACTGAAATAAAAGTGAAAAGTCCCCAGATTCACAAGCTCCAGCGTGGATTCTTAATAAACTCACTGCTGTGTAAATCCCACAATCCCTCACCTCATGGTGTAGAGCAGCGTGCCGTCATCCTGCAGCCTCAGCAGCTTGTTCGGCGTGGTCATGTTGTGCGCGATGGATTTCTTGCCGTTCAGGAAGAAGGTGTCAGGAGTCCAGATGTTGCTGGCCAGCAGGTTGTTCAGGGGCAGCATCCCCATGGGCCCTTTGAAACGCAAGCGCTCATCCTTCCAGCTTTGGCGGAAAAACACATCAATGGTGTACTCCTGCGGAGGGATAAAAGGAACGAGATACGGTAGCTGAGTAGAATTCATCTCAAGAGGAGTGAAGAGGTGACACAGATAAGCAGTATGGGATATGGAAATGAGTGATATTAGCATTATCTGTATGCTAATGGGAGAGTGGGAGTTTCAGGGCTTTTATTTATTTATTTTTGAATTCGTTTCTTACCATCTCAGTATCAGACACGGGACCAAAACTGGTGACAAAGATGTTGGTCTTGATCTCAGTCACCTTTTCTGTCGAGGTCACACAGAGAAAATGAGTTTGATTATTACTGGATCAATTTCACACCTACAGCAGATTTCCCAGCAGTTTATGGGATCAGCGGGACCACTGATGGGGAACGAGAACAGTTCATTTAACAGCCGGATATTGGACTGAATAATAAAGACATCCATTTAGAGACGTGTCAAAATATTTAAAGCATTAAAGGGAACCCTGACTATGAAGACTCGTATGGCTTATTAGATTACCGCTGACATCCGCTATATAAATCCGCCATATAAATCCGCTATACAAAAACGCTATAGATGTCGGTTTAAAAAAAAAAAGAAAAGAAAAATCCTTGCACTCGTAGGCCGCCATTGCTGTTTTACGTCGCAGTGCGTTCTGGGTAATGACGTCAAATGGTTGCTGTGTGTGTGTGTGTGTGTGTGTGTGTGTGTGTGTGGGTACTCATGCGATATACCTTTGGAAAGCTAAGATTCTTGTGATTTGATTGATATAAACCGTTTTAAGATACAATCACAACAGCAGCTACAATCAACGACTCTGTCAGACCACGACAGCATTACAGACCGCACCTTTAATATTACAGACCACATGATTAATGTTACAGACCACATCTTTAATATTACAGACTGCACCATTTATATTACAGACCGCATCTTTAATATTACAGTCCGCACCTTTAATGTTACAGACCACATGATTAATGTTACAGACCACATCTTTAATATTACAGACTGCACCATTTATATTACAGACCGCATCTTTAATATTACAGTCCGCACCTTTAATGTTACAGACCACACCATTAATATTACAGTCCGCACCTTTAATGTTACAGACCGTACCTTTAATATTACAGACCGCACCTTTAATGTTACAGACCACACCATTAATATTACAGACCACATCTTTAATATTACAGACTGCACCTTTAATATTACAGACCGCACCTTTAATATTACAGATCACACCATTAATGTTACAGACCGCACCTTTAATATTATAGACCACACCATTAATATTACAGACCGTACCTTTAACATTACAGACCGCACCTTTAATATTACAGACCGCTCCTTTAATATTATAGACCACACCATTAATATTACAGACCAAATCCTTAATATTACAGACGGCACCTTTAATATTACAGACTTCACCTTTAATATTACAGAACGCACCTTTAAAATTACAGACCGCACCTTTAAAATTACAGACCGCGCCTTTAATATTACAGAACGCACCTTTAAAATTACAGAACGCACTTTTAATATTATAGACTACACCATTAATATTACAGACCGCACCTTTAATATTACAGAACGCACCTTTAAAATTACAGACCGCGCCTTTAAAATTACAGACCGCGCCTTTAATATTACAGAACGCACCTTTAATATTACAGAACGCACTTTTAATATTATAGACTACACCATTAATATTACAGACCGCACCTTTAATATTACAGAACACACCTTTAAAATTACAGACCGCACCTTTAATATCACAGACCAACCTTTAACTATTATACAGTGTGCACCTTAAATATTACAGAATACTCCTTTAATATTACATGCCACACCTTTAATATTTCAGACCGCACCTTTAATATTACAGTCCGCACCATTAACATTACAGTCCACATCTTTAATATTACAGACCGCTCTTTTAATATTACATACCACAGCTTTAATATTTCAGACTGCACCTTTAATATAAACAAATGGCTTAAATGAAGACATTACTGCGTTCCATTGCACTGCAATATTGCGAAATGTAATCAAATCATTTTCATAGCCGTTTGTCATGTAGAAACTTAATGTGATGTTTAAATATTACAAACCGCTCCTTTATGAGCGTTGACCAGCGTTATAATCTCAGAATCTCCTCTCTGAATGACGATTCCTCAGGCGATATATTCATTCTAAATCTCATTTAAATCTCATCATCCAATGCCGTCTTTTGTCTGCAAACCTCATGAGGCAGCCGCTAGAGACGTGAGTTCTGCTGTACAGTGAATAGAGGAGGCCGGGGTCTTTTTTTTCTCTCTCTCTCTCTCCTCTCGCTCCCCCTCTACCATGCTTTAGTCCTCAGAGAACAATAAACCTTCCCTCTGTGAAAAGAGCGATGGCTTTCTCAAGGTCAGCAAGCACACTTCCAGCTGTTTTTCGCTCTCTCTCTCTCTCTCTCTCTCTCTCTCTCTCTCTCTCTCTCTCTCACACACACACACACACACACACAGGCAGTTTTTCTTTGTCAGATTGCCAGAGCTTGTATTGTACGGATGACCTCAATATATTTCGGTGATGACTTTAGCTGTATGAAAACATCTCTTCTGAAAAGTGAGAATGTTTCACAGCACTGAACGTTTCTGACTTTCCGCCTCAGAGATGGTGGGTCTGAGCTCATATATCCCCAGGTTTCAGTGATCGTGTGCCTGGTATAGCCTCAGATTCTCGTTCTTGTCTGATAGGACTAGAACCTGACCTGGTCTTCTGCTCTTCTAGCTCATCTGCTCATCAAGGTTGTATCTGAGTTACCGTAGCATTTCTGTCAGTCTCCAGTCAGTCTTTCTGTTCTCCTCTGACCGGATGTTTTTTGTTTTTCGCACCGTTCCCTGCAAAATCTAGAATCTGTTGTGTGTGAAGATCCCAAGAGAAG
>NC_071265.1:1505000-1532500 GCF_023375685.1 Ictalurus furcatus | reverse complement strand
CACAGTAGGATTTTCCTCATTATAAACACATTATAATAAATTGCTATATTACATTCTAAATTACAGCAACTGAGAAGGAAAAAACCCTAGAACTATCACTATACCGCTTATAAATGCTGTCTACTATCAAAGAAAAATGGCCAAATGGATAAAGTATGAAGCATGAGATGTTTCATCATTAGAGCTGTGTTCTAATAAACAGATTCATGATTCTCACACTGTACTGATCATAAATAACCGGAATATTAATATCCACATGGTGTCGCTTTGATTGTTGATTGTTTTTGTACATTAATGGGGTTTTTTTTTAAGCATTTTACAATCAGTACATTTTAGAGAATCGTTTAAAACGATTCATCCCCAAGCGAATCAGAGTGATTCAACTCTTCTCTTAATAAGAACATCCCTAGAGGAAGATGGACAGAAGGAAGGATACATGAAGACAGAGGAGTCTTCATGTATCTAGTGTTTCAGCTCTTTGAGCGTTTTTTTTTTTTGGTGAGATCATTAGAATGTGTGCTTGGTGTACGAGCCGGTTCCTGAACAGTTCTGCTGACTCTGCGTTTTGTCCCCGCAGCCTCACTGCACCGGAGGGCTGATATATGAAAGCTGGGGGAATCCCAATGGGTGTAATATTCTCATTTCTTTTCACTCTTCTTCTTTTTTTCTCCTTTTTTTTTCTAAAGATATATAATAACACCATTCTTGAGTTTTAATCCCTGGGTATTTTCCTGTTCGGAAATTCTCATTTCACGCAGTAAAGATTTGAAATTAAACCCATCAGGTGATCAGGACAGTCCTGATATGAAGATGAAGCAAGCTTTGTTGGGAGTAAAGACGTGGTCTGGCAGCATGCATGGTGTGTGTGAAGGGTAGTAATGAGCATAACCATCAGAGGGAACTCTAATCCCATGTTTTTCTGTCACTATACGCACTCCATCAGCAACACCAGGACGGTCTCCGAACAAACATCCAAACGTTTCCTGGCTGTACGTACCACATCTGGAAGAGGGTCAGTCCCAAAGCAAAATGACCCCAAAGGAATAAATCCAATGCATAACGATGATGATGCTCCAGGTCAAAGTCTCTTTAACCGAAATCACCCAAAGGAGGGTTCTGGTTTTTAATGATGTGAGAGAAATCGACTTGAAGGATATTATTATTTATTTTTGCCTGCAGTAAACAATTTAAACCTAATAGGAACGATAGAAGTTCAAGGAGCGTGCTCTGGAGGCACACCAAGGACACATTTGAACGTCGTATAGATACGTGTAAGTGAGGGGAGTAAGTCCATCAGGGGGGTGCTGTTAGGGGAAAATAACTCACGGTGATTACAGCTTATATCATTACAACATTATATATTTATCTGTTTATGGATGCTTTTAATGTTCTGCAACGTTTGGGAAACGAGAAAGAGGGAGGAACGGAAAAGATAGGAAGAGAGGAGGAGGAAGCCAGCGAGAGAAAGGAAAAGACGTAAGGATTGAAGGAATGAAGGAAGGAGGGAAAAGAAAGAAAAAGAAAGAAAGAGGGAGAGAGGGAGGAAAGCAAGGAAGGAAGAGAGAGGAGAAAGAAAGAAAGAGGGAGAGAGGGAGGAAAGGAAGGAAGGAATAGAGAGGGAAATGAAAGGAAAAGATGTAAGGAAGGAATAATGATGGAAGGAGGAAAAAGAAAGAAAGAATAAAGAGGGAAGGAGGGAGGGAGGGAGCAAAGGAAGGAAGCAAGAGAGAGGGGAAAGAAAGAAAGAAAAAGAAATAAAGAGGGAGGGAGGGAGAGAATAAAGGAAAAGAAGGTGTAATGAAGGAAGGAATGAAGGAAGGGGGAAAAAGAAAGAAAGAAAGAGGGAGAAAGGAAGGTAGCAAGAGAAAGAAAGAGGGAAGGAAAAGGAAGGACGCAAGAGAGAGGGGAAAGAAAGAAAGAAAAAGAAATAAAGAGGGAGGGAGGGAGAGAATAAAGGAAAAGAAGGTGTAAGGAAGGAAGGAATGAAGGAAGGGGGAAAAAGAAAGAAAGAAAGAGGGAGAAAGGAAGGTAGCAAGAGAAAGAAAGAGGGAAGGAAAAGGAAGGACGCAAGAGAGAGGGGAAAGAAAGAAAGAAAGAAAGAAAGAAAGAAAGGGAGGGAGTGACTAACGGAAAAGAAGGAAAGGCAGCAAAGAAAGAAAAAAATGTAAGGATGGAAGGAATGATGGAAGGAGGAAAAAGAAAGAAGGAAAGCGACCACAGTGCCACAGGTTCCCAGCGCGCTGTTCCAGATCCAGGACTGTAACTGACTTGCTAATTTGAACCTGGCTAATGGTTTCCATTAAATATTCTCATTAAAATGGATGGTCTTAATGGTTTCAGTGTTCGGTGGTGTTTATTCAGACTTACAGCTGAATTATTGTGATATCTGCAGTTCTGTCCGTCTGGATAACGGAGCAATATAAATCCATGGATCAGCATCATCCTGCTTATTATCAGTCTGAAGTGCAGGATCATGGACAGACCACTAGGTCCGCTGACTCGCCATTAAACCACAAGCTCACTATCACACACCATCACAGACCCTCACACACCAACATACACCATCATACGCCATCACACACCATCACACACCATCACACACCATCACAGACCCTCACACACCAAGATACACCATCACACACCAACATACACCATCATACAACATCACACACCATCACACACCATCACAGACCCTCACACACCATCACACACCATCACACACCATCACACACCATCATACACCATCACACACCGTCACAGACCCTCACACACCATCACACACCAACATACACCATCACAGACCTTCACACACCATCACACACTATCATACATCATCATACACCGTCACAGACCCTCACACACCATCACACACCATCACACACCATCATACACCATCACACACCGTCACAGACCCTCACACACCATCACACACCAACATACACCATCACAGACCTTCACACACCATCACACACTATCATACACCATCATACACCGTCACAGACCCTCACACACCATCACACACCAACATACACCATCACAGACCTTCACACACCATCACACACTATCATACATCATCATACACCATCACACACCATCATACAGCATCACACACCATCACACACCATCACAGACCCTCACACACCATCACACACCATCATACACCATTACACACCATCATACAGCATCACACACCATCACACACCATCACACACCATCATACACCATCACACACCATCATACATCATCATACACCATCACACACCATCACACACCATCATACACCATCACACACCATCACACACCATCACACACCATCATACACCATCACACACCATCATACACCATCACACACCATCACACACCATCACACACCATCATACATCATCATACACCATCACACACCATCACACACCATCATACACCATCACACACCATCATACACCATCACACACCAACATACACCATCACACACCATCACAGACCCTCAGACACCATCACACACCATCACACACCAACATACACCATCATACACCATCATACACCATCACACACCATCACACACCATCACAGACCCTCACACACCATCACACACCATCACACACCATCACACACCATCATACACCATCATACAGCATCACACACCATCACACACCATCACAGACCCTCACACACCAACATACACCATCACACACCATCACGCACCATCACAGACCCTCACACACCATCACACACCATCACAGACCCTCACACACCATCACACACCATCACACACCATCACACACCAACATACACCATCATACGTCATCATACACCATCACACACCATCACACACCATCATACACCATCATACAGCATCACACACCATCACACACCAACATACACCATCATACACCATCACACACCATCATACACCATCATACACCATCACACAGCATCACACACCATCACAGACCATCACACACCATCATACACCATCACACACCATCACACTCCATCACACACCATCATACATCATCACACACCATCATACAGCATCACACACCATCACACACCATCATACATCATCATACATCATCATACACCATCATACACCATCATACATCATCACACACCATCACACACCATCACACACCATCACACACCATCATACAGCATCACACACCATCACACACCATCACACACCATCATACATCATCACAGACCCTCACACACCATCACACACCATCATACACCATCACACACCATCATACACCATCACACACCATCACACACCATCATACAGCATCACACACCATCACACACCATCATACAGCATCACACACCATCACACACCATCATACACCATCATACAGCATCACACACCATCACACACCATCACACACCATCATACAGCATCACACACCATCACACACCATCATACATCATCACACACCATCGCACACCATCGCACACCATCACACACCATCACACACCAAGCTGTTCTTTCAAAGTATTATCTCATCTTCTCAAGATATTACGTCATCACTTTGATTGTAATATCTCATTATCTCAAGAGATGTTATTTTCACTAAAAATCCTGCTCTTTTTAACAGAATCTTTTATTTCAAATGACTACTATCTCATTATTCCAACGCTTTCTGTCCTGATTTCGACTTATCTCATTTTTATGTCTTTATTTTAGCTTAGTATCTTTTAATCCCAAGTTATTGTCATTATTTCAAGTTATAATGTCATTATTTTAAGATAGTATGCCATGATGTTGACTTCATAACTTAATTTCTTATGAAGTTCGGTCGAGGTATTTAGGGTATTTAGTCAAAATATCAACACAGTATCTTGAAAGAATGAGATATTCCATCAAAATTACCTTTACCTTTGCTCAGACTCAGCTGATTGGACAGTCAGGTGAAGTTCATCCACCATCTGAGCTCAGGACAGAGAAGAGTCTTGAGGAGCATCTTCTTTCTATCTTGAATCGATAGTTTGAAATGTTTTCAAAGGCCTTCCGTTAGTCTTGATTCAGACCTACAACCAAATTAGTGTAACGTATTGAAATATCTGAAGTTCTGTCTTTGACACTCTGTACTAAATAACACTGGAATAGGAATCGATGTCTCAGTGTTTTCTACTTTACAGGCAGTCCGAGGTTTGGCATCATGGATTTTGGTACAATGAAATTCTTCGTTTCATGTGCTGCGGTAGAAAACAAAGCATCAATCATACAGAAATTAACGGCAATGTTTCAAAATTGCACAAGTTAGTAGGATCCATCAAATTTCCATTAAACCAGTATCACCACAAGTTCTGGGGGAAAATGATCGAGTGCTATGTCATTATATTTGACTTAATATCTCAATATTTCAAAATATTATCTCATTATCTCAAGATACTTACATCACATTTCATTATTTCAAGATATTTATCTCGTTTTTGAAACTAAATGTCTGTCTTTCAAACTATCTCATCGTTTCGAAATGTTGTCTTGTTATCTCATATTATTAAGATATTCTATCATTATTTTAATTTATCTCACTTTTTCAATAAATGACCTGATTATTTTTTCACACAGTAATATCTCATTATTTCATGATATTATTCCATTATTTTAGCTAAATATCTTTTTTCTACTTTATATCTCAATATTTCAAAGTATTACCTCATTATCTCAAGATACTTACATCACATTACATTATTTCAAGCTATTGTATCATCGTTTCAAGATATTATCTCGTTTTTGAAACGAAATGTCTTTCATATTAGCTCATCATTTCACAATACGATCCTGTTATCTCAAGATATTTCTTATCTCATATTATTAAGATATTATATCATTATTTCAATTCATCTCACTAGTTCCAATACTTTTTTTTTCAATAAAATCTCATTATTTTCAATTAATATCTCATTTCAAGATAGTGTTGTTATTTTTGAGTTATTATCTCATTATCTTCATGATGTTATCTTGTTGTCATGATTTCAAGATATATCATGAATAGTAACAAAGTATCTTGGTATTTTGCCCTGATATCTCATTATTTCGTAATATTTTCTCATTATCGTGAGAAATGTCATGTTGACCTCAATATCAAGCTATGTTGGTATTTTGAGTTATTATTTTAAGATTGTATCTCGTTATTTCTGCTTAATTACTCGTTATCTCAAGCTATTGTCGTTGTTTTCAGTTATCTCATAATTTCAAGATATCTTTTTTTTTAGTTGTGATCTAATTATTTCAAGATATTATGCTGTTACTTTGACTTTATTATCTCATGATTTCATGACGTATCATTATCTGTAACTAACTATCTCATTTATTTGGCTAAATTTATATTTTGGCTTAATTTCCATGATTTCAAAAATTCTAGCGTACTATTTCTAGATATCGTCGTTATTATGAGTTATTATCTTGTTATGGGAAGATATCATGTAGTTACTTCAACTTAATATCTTGTTTTTTGAGGATATGTTATTTCAACGTAATATCTCATTCTTTTGACGTAATATCACGTAATTTAAAGACATTAAGTCATTATTTCAAGCTACTGTTTCTTTACTTAAAGACAGGATGTCGTCATCTTGTCAATAATATCTCGAAAGAACGGGAGAATAACTAGAATAAAGTCGAGTTATTAAGTGAAAATCATGACAGTCTCTCACAATAATGAAGTATTCAATTGAGACAAATGACATAACATCTTAAAATAATGAGATATTAAGACGGAATAATGACATATCACTTCAACCGTGTTTCTTGTTTCTTCTTCATGGGTTCGTTTGAGGAATCTTATTAGAAAACCATCACGTTAGACCATTACAACCCTTTTACATTGTGATATTATCCCATATAGACCATTAAAACCATCAGGAAGCATTACAGGAACCAACAGGATGCTGTAATGGTGTTCATCGTTTCTCTTTATCTCTGAACACGTGTGTATGAAAAATGAGCTCATAGTGGTGATGTTTTATAAAGGAGAACATTTTCAAGGTCATGGGTGTGTGGGTGACAAAATTACTGTCAGGTTTGTGTGTGTGTGTGTGTGTGTGTGTGTGAAGGGATTTGAGCTGTTTATTTGTCAAGCTGATCTTTTAGCGATGCATTATGGGGCTTCGGTTCTTTTTTTTTCAGGAGTGTGTATGACTGAATGCTGTTTGATTCCCGTTCATGTAAAATGCCAAGAGACTCAATCTTTAGAACAGCTGCGGCTTACACACTCCACCTGTGCCGTGTGTGTGTGTGTGTGTGTGTGTGTGTGTGTTTAGTTCATTGTGGGGACCGAATATTTCTATGGTGAGAGAATTACATCACACAAACGCAGTACATTTTAGTCGTATGTCTTTCTTCCTATTCGGAATTTTTTTTGTGTGATTGTTGCGGCCAAAAACGCTCCATTTTGCTGCGGCTTTTTCCCAAATTTGCGATGCAATTTTTGGTCCTTTTTTGTGTGGAAAACTACTTGAATTTACTAAATCGCAATCGCACAACATAGCTTTGCACGCTCTTTCTTAGAGCAACAAACAAACAGAACGTGAGAAGACCAGAAAGAATAGACTCCGAGGGCGCGTCCCAATTTTAAGCCATTTTAAGGGCTGCACCGATCACAAAATACGTCTAAAAAACTCCCACAGTGCACCGCAAACAAACAGGGAGCGTCGATGCTCACGATGTTCTCTTACTGGAAATGATTTCATATTTTCTCTCAGGTGGAAATAAACGGCGGACGGACTCTCGTCCATCTTCCTGTACAAACGTACTGTAAGTAGCTTGTTATCGTCGGCGTAGCTCTCAAGCGATGACTTACGTTAGTGGTTTTTCCCTTTTTTTGACGTTGTATACACGGTTCGTTTGAGTATAACGACTTTTAAGTGCTTAATGATTTAAATAATAATAAACACTAGCTAGCCTACGATCCTACTTGAAGTACCACGGCAGAATCGCGTATGATTAAGCTGCCTGTTTAAAATGGATTAAATGCCAGCGGTGACGTTTTACAACGCACGTGCGTACTCAAGTCGGCAGAAATTGAGTCATCGGTGTCCCAGTGTGCAGTGAGCCAGGGTCCTTACCAACGCCCCGGCTCGTGCACATTTCATACTGATTCACCACCTACTGGAGGAAGCTGATTGAGACGCACCCTGAGAGATACGGTACTTTGCGTTTAGTAAATGTTTGCGGCTGTGTGTGTGTGTGTTTACATACAGTGGTGCATTCTGGGAATTGTTTATATGCCACACCGAATCCGGCATCGACGTGACACGGATTGCACCCACGTTTCAAGGCGAGGGATCACTAATCACGGAGATTGATGAAGGAATGGGGCGGGGCTTCCAGGGGATCAGTTCATATCAGAGAGTTCAAAAGACCTACTCGTTGACTCTCCTGCTGTTTTTATTAAGGGGAAGGCTTCTCTTCTTCCCCTTAATGAGTTGAGAACTCACGCCAGCGTACGCCGAGCATCGACGCAAAATACTCAAAGATCTGCGAGTCTGCGTGGCTTGAAATATTTGACTTCAATCAGAAATCTGTCGTTCAGCAGGCCTGAGAGTCTTCCTGTGCGTGTGTGAAACAGTGTTATGCCTATGATCAGACTGTACGTAATATAACTCGGTATTGTGCGTAAACCACATCGCACGTGGAGCATATAAACTCTGCGTGTTCGTCGATAACCCCGTGCTGTTTTGTGCTTTTCAGGAACGCGGTGGATGGAAATAAAAAGCTTTTCGCCATCTACGATACCAGGTAAGCGATTTGTCTTGATAATCATACACACCAACACCGAGTACAAATAAATCAGACGAGCCCTGTGGGTGTAGGGGGACGTGACGGTGGTGAACACAGGCTATTCTGCACCTCCGCTCAGCTTTTCCGCAGCCGCAGGGACGCCGTAAAGATTTCAGAAGGTGTTCTTGAGAGGGACTTGGAGCAGGCCCGTGTCAATCTAAAAGAAATCCGGCCCCCGACATTACCAGTGTGCATGCATTATTCATCCAGCACCGCACAGTATTCACCTCGGAATCTATTTATCTGCGTCCGGTCGGTCGGGGAGGAGGTATCTGCTGCATCTGCAAGTTGACATAAATGGGGGAAAAAGGGAGTGAGAGAGAGAGAGAGAGAGAGAGAAAGAAAAAAGTCAGGAGGACGATGTTTTCATTTCCCTCCTGCGTTCTTTTCCTCCTCAGTGCGTTGGAAACAGCGCAGACAGCAAGCGCGTGAAGTCTCTCGTGGGAGGAGTAAAACCTGGCCATGCAAAATGCCTTCTAAGCATGTACAAGAGTACTAAGAGTACTTTTATCTATCTATCTATCGATCTATCTATTTATTTTTATTATTATATTAATAATCAGAGCAGGATCATGGGGGGGGGGGGGGGGGTGAGGGGGCGCTCGGATCTAAGACACCCTCAGACTCAGAGACTTGTCCACCAAAACCTGAGGACCGTTTTGTTTTGGCGAGAATCACTTTAAATGCTTTAACAGTTTTTTGGCTCGGTGTGTGACTGTGATTCGGCTGCATTCGCTCAGCCCACACAGTGAGATCTCTCTCTCTCTCTCTCTCTCTCTCTCTTTTTATTTTTTTGGAGACGGATCACAGGGTGCGAGTGGGATGCTTTGTTTGGATGATGAACCGTGGGCGTGTGTGTGTGTGTGTGTGTGTGTGTCCTGTTGAGAGCGTACCTAACACCTGCTTTCTCTCTTTTTAAGGAGATTTTATAAAATGGTTATGATACACACACACACACACACACACACACACACACACACACACACACACACGCATAAGCACAAAGCTACCATTTTTACTTCTACAGCTACAAGGAACTGAACTGTTCATACGTGTAATGAAAGATGCAGTCCCGTGCTATTACTAGCGCTTTGCCTTGCGTAAGTATTCACCCCCCTGAAACTTTACCCACGTTTTAAAGTGTTGTATCCTGGAACCGGAATGGACGTATACATAATTGGCATTTTATTTCATGAACCTACACAAAATAGCTCGTGATGTTGAACAAGTGCTGAGACAAGTCAACATACTTTGCAAAATTATTTACTAAAAAAAACAAAAACATCAGCATTTCCATTGCATAAGCATTCGTCCCCCTGCTGCTATGGCGCCGTGTTACCGTCAGTGAAGCCGGTTAGCATCAAAAGTCACATAATCAGCTGAACGGCGTCGACCTGTGTGTGATTGATGGGTCACAGATCTCAGATCTCAGGTTCAATACTCGGTTCATGGAAGAACGCAGAGTTTGTAAGAAAGCAGACCTAAGGACACG
Organism: Ictalurus furcatus; assembly: GCF_023375685.1. NCBI lineage: Eukaryota > Metazoa > Chordata > Actinopteri > Siluriformes > Ictaluridae > Ictalurus > Ictalurus furcatus. Next base: position 1,522,226 of record NC_071265.1, on the reverse strand, counting down.
GCGTGATGAAGCCCACGGAGCGATCGAAACCAAACAAGTCCGGGACAAAACAAGTCGTGGAAACGTATCGACCCGGTTTTTGTTATTAAACTCTGCATAGAGAGAGTTTACGAGGCAAAAACCAAGCCAAACATCAGTGACTGGATAAAGAGGGAATTAGTCTGAGAAGGTACCACGGAGGACAAGGGTAACTCTGCAGAAACGGGATAGATCCGCAGCTCAGATGGAACAAGCTGTTCGCAGGACAACAATAACCTGGACGCTTTATGAACGAGTGGCGAGCCATACGAAATGTTTAGCCAAAGTGTATGTTGGAGACCTTGATGAGATCAAAATATATATTTCTGTTGTCGGCACCAGCACTACGTTTGGTGGAAACCTATCACTGCTCATCAACCTGAACACACCATCTGCACTGTGAAGCATGGTGGGGGTAGCATCATGCTGCGCGTTACCGCTGGACTCTTGTCTGCTTCTCTGACGAAGCCCCTCTTTCCACGTGGAAAGAATACGGCACATCCACAGAGACCATCCACCAAACAAATCTGTGTCTGTGTGAAGAGGGGATTAGTTAGACAAGAAAGACACTTTATGTGTGTTTTGTGTTATTATTTATAACATATTAATAATAAACAATTCCATTTCAGTTCCAGGTTGTTCCAGGGAGTGGGGGTTGTGGAGCGTGAATACTTACGCAGGGCACTCTACGTGATAAAATGAATGATATCCACATGGGTCTCATTTCCTGGATTATACAACATCATATCCTCCTGGTCAATCGATTTCACATACCTCCTATCCAGGAGGAGAGCTAATCCATTAATGTCAATCTCGTAAATTCCTAAAATAATCCTCTCCAGCGCAGCCAGGCTCTGACCCTGCCCCGCCTCCACAAAAAAAAAACACAGACCAAAGGGCCTTCCCGGATTTTGCGGCGTCTCGGATGAGTCCGGTTGACGCACGTCTCTTCGTTTCAGGGCTCAGTCGAGAAGAAAAGCCCTGTACATCCACACGAGTCACGAGCCTCCAAAGCCATTTACGGCGGAGCTGAGCCGCGCCACGGCAGCGCACTCCCGGCCCTAATGGAGCTAGAGCCATTTAAGACGACCACAGACAGGCTTCCGCTGCCGTCTGAATTCTGCCGTCCTAAATGAAAACAATCTAACACGATTGTTTTACTGGCTCTGCGATAAGGTTTTAAGGTCGATGCTGCAACCATTTCACCATCAGACCTCCACACACACACACACACACACACACACACACACACACACACACAATAAAAATCTGATTACGGATCATGAGATTGTCTGGAGGCCTGCTGTAAAGGGTTTAATATCCACCGATGGAGAGAGGAGCCAAACACAAGTCATACATCAGATCGGGTTTCATCACCGTCATTAACGGAGCCCTCGTCTCTCTCCCCGTGTGTCATGTGATCATTTATTTACCACTCTCGGCGTCGGTGTGAAGGTGTAAACGGTGTTACAGCGGCGTTCCTGTTCCCACCCTGAAGCTGATTACATTCCTAGAACACAGTGGAGTGTTTTATTCCTCTTATACTGTAGCGCTGCAGTTTTGCACTACACTTTATTACTCACTAAAACAACAAGGCGTGCATTTTATTTATTTATAGCTACATTTATACACAGTTCTTCATGTTACGGAAGAACTCCTCTCTAACGCAGGAGACTCCTTCTGTAAACGTCTCTTCAGCATATAGACAGTTACACCGTTTAATGTTTAACGCATTTATGTCGAGCGTCCGCCATATAGCGCCCTGTGAACGAGCCGTTACTATGGAAACGATATTCCGCTACTCTCAGAGCTTTTCGTTAACATGACAAGCTGCGTTTACTTTTTTTCTCTCTCTCTCTTATTAATCAGTACGTACAGGATTTCGCAGAGTTTTTTTGTGTGTGATTGCCGCGCCGAAAAACGCTCGATTTCGCTGCGTTTTTTTTTCCCCGTTCCTAAAATTTGCGACGCAGTTTGCAGAGGGTTTTTTTAATGCTTTTTTTTTTTTTTTGGCGGAAAACGACTCGGATCGGCGAAATCGCGATCGCGCAGTGACGTTTGTCCGTAAACGAGACCTTTTAGCCGTACTCACGTTGGACGCGTGTGAATCGAAGAGGGCTTCGGCCGAACGCTCGTTGCGACGACGTCACATGACGCGTCCCGGCACCGAATCTGTGAAAAATGACTTCCTGGTGTGAATATCGCGGCGTTTGCTTGACGTTTGCGTTCATTTCTGCGATCGCTAAAAAAAACCGCTAAATCCCGGAGATTTACTTCGAGAGAGAGAGAAAAAGAGAGAGCCGGTGACGGAACGACTGTTTACAGCTGCTATAACATAAGCGAGAACACAAGCTAACCTGTCTCACCGCCGTCCCACAACCTTAAACGTAGCGATAAACCATTAAAAACGATGCCGTGTCGTCCTTTATTTAATTACGTTAATACCAGACGAATAAAACGCTTCGGGATCGTGCTCTGCTGTTATAAGAACAGTAATTCCATCGCACCGCCCCGTCATCACCGACCACCGTCTTTTCTTACACCAGGACACCACATCCTGCTTTATTCCATACTTTCACGCTTTAGCTATCTGTTTATTGTTTTGTTGTTTTCTCACGTTTTCACATATTTACACAGAATTATAGCTACTGATCAACTGAAGTAACAGCATGCAAGGTGTAGTGTACTGTAGACGCATGCGCAAAACACCCCCACTGTCTTTCACATTTATGCATGCATCATTCTGTACGATTCCCAATCACAGACTTTAGTGCTTCCTGCTTGAAAATAACAAGCAGCTGATAGTAATAATAATAATAATAATAATAATAATAATAATAATAATAATAATAATGTAGCTCCTTTAAAAAAAAAAAACATGAACTAAAAAAATAATTGCAATCTTGCAAAAAGAGAAGAGTTGCTTCTCCAAAGCAAGGAGTCACGTGACTCCTCCGTCTTTCTATCCTGACAGTAGACAAGATGCTCACCACATTTCAGATCACGTCGCTAACGAGCAGCATCCAAAATCCGACGCCGAACAATTTCTAAACAGTTAGAACCCATCCCCGGATTCCTCTTACTATTAATAGCACTGTAATAGATTTAAGTCCCCGTCATGGAGCGGCGAGCAGCGCGCGTGTGATATGAGCGGATGTGTGTGTGAGGGGTGATGTGATCGCGGCTCATCCATCTCCGCGGCTTTTCTCCACAACTTGTTTTTCAACGTCAAAAGAAAGACAAGGATGGAGACCGCGATCAGGCTGGATCCCGAACACCGATAGAGTCGGAGGCGATTTTAACACCAAAAAAAAAAAAAAAGAAGAAAGGAAAGCGTAAAAAATGCGCGAGAGGTTTTTGCGCGCGCGTGTCCAAATAACGCAACGCACCGACGCCGGAACTTTCCTCGCACCCTGAAAGCATAGGGCTGTCCACAAAGCATAGGACTTCTTCAGCTGACACAGCATCCGATGGAGCACGGAGACCTGTAGAACGCTGAGAGCCAGTTCCGAGAGGATAGGGATGTTTGGGATGTTTGGGATGTTTGGGATCGGGAAGAGAAAGCTATTCGGGATCATTTCCGTGCCGCTCCTGGTGGCACTGATGTGCTGCGCTCAGAGGTGAGTGAGTGAGTGAGTGAGCAAACTTAGTTCAGGAAACAAAGCATATCAAATAAAGTCTTGTCATTTAAAATAATAATAATAATAATAATAATAATAATAATAATGTGTACCTTTAATATGCGCCTTTCAGCTGGAAATGTTGGACTGTAATTACCTTTTAGATCTTAATAGTACACCTACATGCACCTTTCTAGGTCAACAAAACACACTAAAAGTACCACTCCAGTCACAAGTACCCTTTATTTCCACAGCGTCAATGAACCAGGTAACATGTCCTTCGTGAAAGAGACCGTGGACAAGCTGCTGAAGGGATATGACATCCGTCTCCGACCTGACTTTGGAGGTAAATTAGAGTTCAGCTCAGTTGTAAAGTCTTTAACGCGCATTATAGAGAGAAAAGAGTGTTCGATTCTACCTTTGCCTGTGCTTGTCCCTTATCTTTTGCACCTTTAATATGCATACAAAATCAATGTGTAAAGCTTAAAGGTACACAACATACACCCTTTGTTTTGTTTTTTTTTTGTTTTGTTTTTTTACGTAAAGGTATGGTGCGGTTTGAAATCGTTTCAAACTTCGACTCAACGCCTACACTGCTTATATAAGCCCTGATAAACAAATACGGGCTTGATTAACGCTCAAAAACATGTCTTATTATTCATCATGAAATATTCAGTACACTGATTCAGGATGTAAGTCTGGACCGACGTGACATCATGAGCGATATGTACAGGATGAACTGATACGAAGACGCTATATGATTCACGTTCATTCTGTGTGCCTTGAATGATGTCATTAATCAAGTACAAACTCCGCCCCTAATCCTATACCTATACCTAAGTATGTGTACGGGTGCGCAAGATGGCTGCCGCATGTATCCTGCAGTAATCTGTGGCATCGCTTGTGCGTATCCTCGGAAATTAACGCTATCTGTTCACATGGTGCAATACCAACGTAAACAGCGGGGGCGCTGTAGTATATTGCGACATCATAGCGACATCAGAGCTACGACCAGAACTAACGTACTCTTCGTTTTCACGTTTTGGATTGATTTAATGGCCTGACGTACCGTCTATGCCGATGATTCTTTCCCGGATATAAAGAACAGTGCGGCTGTGATGACAGTGATGTCTTCTTTCAGCTTTAATAGAACCTTCCCATTCTTTTATACATCTTACAAGACCATGTTGTTGGATGGATCTTATACGTGCTTAGGTTCTTTAGGTTCAAGGGTTCATTGGATAGTTTGGGGTTCTTAGCAGAATCAAATGGTTCTACTCTTAGACAGAAAACTAGATTGTTGTAGGGTTCAGTGTAGAACATTTATGGATTTAACCGTAGAACCATAAGGGGTCCAAGCACCGTACTGTAGACGCCTGTTATGCATGCGTAGGTTCCTTAAAGGTTCTTTGGATCGTTTAGGATTCTTAACTTCTTCAAACATTTTGACTCTTAGAAAGAGAAACGCTTTATTGTAGGGTTCAGCCTAGAACCTTTAATAGTTACACCAAAGAACCATTAGGTGGGCCAACCACTAGAATATATACTCCTGCTGTACACTCATAGGTTCCTCAAAGGTTCTTTGGGTAGTTTGTTTCTTATCTTCTAAAATGGGTTTAATCCTGGAAAAGGAAATGTGGTGTTGTAGTGTTTAAGAAAGAAACTTTAAAGGTTAAACCGAAAAAAATGGTTATGGGTCCAAGCACTGTAGTCTATACACTCTTAGGTTCCTCAAGGGTTCTTTGAGCAGTTTGAAGTTCTCGTCTTCTTCTAATGGTTCTACTCTTCGAAAGGATGGAGAGCATGAAACAGAACATGACACAGAACCTTTAAAGCCTAAACGAAACAACCTTTACGGGGCCAAGCACTGTAGTGTAAGTCCTTGCTGTACATCGATAGGTTTCTGAAGGGTTCTTTGGATGTGTTGTAGCTCTTGGATAGTGTGTGGTTCTTGTGTTCTTAAATGGTTCTGTTTGGATCCCTCTTTGGAAGGCAACAATTTAATGCAGCACAGAACCAGAAACTGTTCAAACAAAGAACCCCTAGGGGTCCAGGCACTGTAGGTGTTTGTTCCACACATTTGGTATGGAACCTGTTTTTGGGTGATTTTTGGAAAATAATTGTGCAGTCGAGTTTTATTTGTGTACGTATTTATTTATTTATTTTCTTGTGCACGTGTGAAGGAGCGCCAGTGTCAGTTGGGATGACCATCGACGTGGCGAGCATAGACATGGTGTCTGAAGTCAACATGGTAAGTGCGAACTCACTTCTTTCCCACTTCCTGCGTGTTATATACAATTGCAGTATAATCATCATTCACTATAAAAGTATTTTCACTTGCTATGACTTCAGTGAACTTTTAATGGTTAAGCAGGAAGGCTAAGTGCAGTTGAAACCCATGTACCCTTGTCGATTAGCACTGGCTCATTTGCATAGACAGTCAATGAAATAAGGCACTTTTTTTTCCGTTATTTGAAGCGTTTACATTAAAAAAATATTGCAGTATAACCGGGATTTTATAAACGTAGACTTCTTGTTGCTCTTCTTCGCTGCGGTTTTTATTTTAAACAGGCGCATTGCATTGTGGGATGCAGTGCAGCATGAAGACAGCTCCGCGTGGACATTTGCCTCGGGTTGTATGTCATCGCGGTGTTTTTGGCATTGCGTTAATATTCATGTTTACTCACTGCGCACTCCATACTGCTTGTGGGCGGGGTTTGGCGTGATTAATGTGCACATTATGACACTGGGAACAGTTGGATTTTAGTGTGTTATTATGCATTGTGATAGTCAAGGTCTCGTGAGGGCTGAAATCACCTCACATCTCCGGCTCAGTCCGAAATGGCTCCGTGAGTGCATTAAACAAGGGTTTATTATAGTATTAGACCCCCTTAGAGCCGTCAGAGAGACAGTGGAAGATGGTGACTGCCCAATCTGCCTCCATAGACTTTGTGTAAGTGTGAGTGTACTACAGAGGGTAATATTTAGGCTTTCAGACTCTGTGTAATAGTAATACTAATAATAAAGTATTTCTACCGCAGTGCTGTTGAACTCGGTGTTGACGAACCGAATCGCCGGTTTACATTAACGCGCTCATTCTAATACGGTATCGTTTCAATAGTAACAGCTCGTTCAGGGACTTGTACGGTAGGCGCTCTGCTAATAATAAACATACTCAAAAACGTGTGCGGTCGGTGATGCGGTGAAGTTTTCTGTAAGGAGACGTGTGCGTAACGTATACGGAAGGAGTCTCCAGCGTCAGCGCTTTGTAACAGTCAGAGGTAAAGGTGTGACTTTGAATTGTCCCGTCATCTTCAGGACAGACGAGGTTACGCTTCTTCGCGGTAACACGACAAGCTGCGTTTTTATAGAGAGAGAAAAAGAGAGGCTGGGGAGGGAGCGACTGTTTATACCTGCTATGTAGTTACAAATGGAGTAAAAGTATGATGTTTCGTCCCTTAATAAATAAAAAAATGTATGTTTCTCAAGTTGGTGTGGTATAAGCGGAATAAAACGCTTAAAACGGATGTGCCATTGTAGGAAAATAATCAGTGCTGTTGGAGAAAGGCAAGGGCTTGCACCGTGTGACGTTTAAATGAGCTGTAGAGATCTTTGTCTGAATTTTTTTTTTTGGAGACTTTTACGGACACGCTTTGCTTTTTTTGATGCTAATTGACTGGCGAACCCAAGCCTAGTAACAAACAAGCAAACAAACAAACAAACAAATAAATAATGCCGGACATATCTGATGTAACGAGTAAGTCATGGAGTAAGTTCAGTCTTTAGCGTGGTGTATTGTAGTGCCTGACTGAATCCTGACACTCGTCAGACTCTTTACTGGAGGAAATTGTCTTTGATAACCGTCTGACAGGAAGTGATGCCCGGACGCTGCTCTTGGTGCCTGCTGAGTCAGCCGAAGTGAGAGCCGGTGTATTGATTGGTGAGCTATCAGAGATTCACCCGTGGATGAGGAACAGCATTTATACTGTCCATTAAAGTGTAGACGGAGACGAACCTCGGTTCTCTCATAGCATAATTTAATTTGCATTATACACAGTGTTATATAAGGTACAGGTCCAGTTTAAGTGGTTATATAATAATAATAATAATAATAATAATAAAAATAATAATAACTGGCACCCTGTCCAGGGTGTACCCCGCCTTGTGCACGAGGCTCCCTGGGATAGGCTCCAGGTTCCCCGTGACCCTGAAAAGGAGTGAGCGGTTGAAGATGGATGTATGGATAATAATAATAATAAAATAAGTGTGTTGGTTAGGGGGACCGTACGTCCTCTTTTTCCCGGACACGTCCTCTTTTTTGGACCTTAAAAAAGTCTTAAACTGTCTGGGATTCGCCTTTAATTTCATTATGATGTGTTTATGGTCTAATACTGCATCATGTGTGTGCGTGTGTTTGCGTCGCTTTAACCCTTCTCTGTAAGTCCCGCCTTCTCGCACACTGATTGGTCGATTATAAAAGGATTGCAGCAACTATTGGCCAAATTCCTTCCTCTCAACCGTTATCCTACTCTCAGCGAACACGCGAAGGTGAAGTGCTGTTGTGTTCAAGTCGAACAGTTGCTTGACAATAGCAGCGAATGCCAGCTGTCCTGAGTCGACACGACACCCGTGTCCATATGAGTCATTTTTAATTTCATGTTATCGCAGTGCTTCGTATTACATGGCCATTCGGATGTGTAAATGATGGTAGAAGGTTCACTCATGGCATCTGATATAATATATATATGTATAATACTATAACATACTGTTGGTGTTGATTCGGTTAATGTTATGTACAGATTGGAAGACTGGTGTTCTCACAGTGTCCGCATCCCGAAATGTTTAGTCAACAGATCACCATGTGAGCGCCACTGTGGACAGATGGACAGTTGAGATAACTCGCTTGTACGATGGTATAAACAGGACGCGTAGCCAATCACAGAGAAGGAACTCTACTGAGCTCCTGAGCTGAAGTCCACTAAAATGATAGAGTAGTTGTAGTACGGTATGTGATAGTTACTGTTACCACCCTGAAGCTGATTATTTTCCTATAACAGCACATCCTGAGGCGTTTTATTCCTCTTACACCACAGCAATTTAATAACGATTACAATTTTTCGTTTCTTAAAGACATCACATCATACGTTTGATCCATTTTAGTTCCATTTAATGTTAATTGAAACAAGCTTGTTCCTGTTTGTTTCTTGCTTGCGTTCCAGCAGTCGTTCCCTCACCAGCCTCGTCTCACGTTCTTTACAGAGAAACTGCTGAGACGCATAAACTTTGCATCTGTCCTGAAGATGTCGGAAAACTTAAAGTTACAAAGTTACAGCTTTACCTCTGACACTGGAGACTCCTTCCATAATGCTAACAGAAAACCTCACCATAATAGCAACGATTTCTTTAACGCATTTATAAAGCGGAGGGTCAGCGTACAAGTCACTACCGTCAGGGCTGCTGTGTTAGAAAATTAACCAACACCTTCTGACGGTCAGGCGGCGGAGATGGTGACAGTTAATGCTACGTTCACACACAGCGATTTTATCGCTGCAAGTTGCCAGTCGCTGTACTCAAATAATCGTAGGTTTGGCGGTTCGATTCCCGGCCCACGTGACTCCACATGACTCCACATGATTCTACATGACTCCACATGACTCCACATGACTCCACATGACTCTACATGACACTAGATGACTCCACGTAAGTCCACATGACTCTGCATGACTCCACATGACTCCACATGACTCTACATGACTCCACATGACTCCACATGACTCTAAATGACACTACATGACTCCACGTAACTCCACATGACTCTACATGACTCTACATGACTCCACATGACTCCACGTGACTCCATGCGACTCCACGCGACTCCATGTGACTCCACGTGCCAAAGTGTCCTTGGACAAGACACTGAACCCCAAGTTGCTCCCGATAGCAAGCTAGCGCCTTGCATGGCAGCTCTGCTACCATTGGTGTGTGAATGTGTGTGTGTGTGTGCGTGTGTGTGTGAATGGGTGAATGAGAAACATGACATGACAAGGACCATGACATGGATCATAATGTGGTTTTCTTTTTTACATGTTAAACTTTTTTAAAAAAAAGTCCACGTTTACGTTCCTCAATGTTGTAACTCGCTCATGTCCTCCTAATGTGACTGTAGTTTCTGTATATTTGATAGTAACGTAGCCGTGTTGAGTAGCCATGTTTATTAACTCTAAATTACTGCACCGTCGTCTGGTTTCTTTAAGTGTGTTGTGGTATAATTTTTTATCATTTTATTTGTTGACTAATTGCACTGCAGATTATCGTGCTTCGGAAATATTTTATTCAAGGAAGCGGCTCAACATTCCTCACGAAAAAAAAAAAACCAACACGAAGGATTATTCATCAAACATGAAAGTATGTGGATTAAATGTATAAATAATCATTTAAAATAAACAATTCGCAGAAAAGCACCTTCATTAAATAATTAAAATCTAGAAGTAAAGAGTATATTGACTAAAATGTAATGAAGGAAATACGCAGGAACGTTAAATGATGAAAAAGACCTAAAAGGCAAATTAATTAAATATTCAAATAAATATAATGTAACAGGAAGTGACTTTCCAATAAATATTCAAATAAATATAATGTAACAGGAAGTGACTTTCCAATAAATATTCAAATAAATATAATGTAACAGGAAGTGACTTTCCAAGCAAAAAAATGTTTTAAAAATAAGTGTCATTTCTATTATTTCTGGTGGAAGGGAACTTTTTAAATTTTAAAACTTTCAACGCGTATAATGTAAAATTAGCATAATCATATTGTATTATTATGCGGTTACATAAATGCATTAGGGTTTAAAAATAAGACATGAAAAGAAATTGAACATAACTAATAATTCATTCGTAATTCGAACAATGGAATGCATTATATGGATTACAATACGTACGGTGTTAATGCAAATTAAAGACGTATTTGGGGGGGGGGGGAATCTTTGTATTAATTAAATAGCACATTAGGCACGACGTGGTTTAAAGCGTCTCTATCCTGAGATCGTTCTGCAGTGAGTCGGGCTCATGTGGGCTTTGTGTTGAAGTAGAGAAATACACTGGTTATTGTTTTATCGTTGCTCTTCACTCTCTCGGTGATCTCTGATTGATGAACTCGGGAAGCCGTGAACGCTTGTACATGACCACGCAGAGTGAATTATTCAGTAAGTGTGGATCGTCACTGAATAATGAGACACATGCTGGAGGAAACACTGAGCACGGACTAGGGATGGAACCGGTATCAGTTTATTCAGGACGAACAGGTAATGTGTCCGAAACAGATACAAACACAGATACGGATAAAAGACTGTGTGTCCTCTAGGTGCTCCTACGTACTTAACCCTTAACCCCTAACCCTAAAACCATAACCCCAACACTTAGCTCTTAATGCGTAACCCCTCACTCCTAACCCCTAGGCCCTATCTCTTAACCCCTAACCTTTAGCCACTAACCGTTGACCCCTCACCCCTAGGCCCTAACCCTTAACCCCTAACCTCTATCCACTAACCGTTAACCCCTAAGGGGACCAACACCTAACCTCTATCGCTTAATTCTTAATGTGTAACCATAACCCTTTCTAATAGCCCCTAACTCCCAACTCTTAACCCTTAACCCTTAGCCACTAACCCTTAACCCCTAACCCTTTCCCATAGCCCCTACCGCTCAACCCTTAACCCATAACCCCTAGCCACTAACCCTTAACCCCTCAACCCTAACCCTTAACCCCAACCCTTAACCCATAACCCCTAGCCACTAACCCTTAACCCCTCAACCCTAACCCCTAACCTCTAGCCACTAAACCTTAACCCCTAACTGCAACCATTAACACATAACCCCTAACACTTAACCCCTAATCCCTAACCCTTCAACCCTAGCCCCAACCCTCAACCCTTAACCCTTAACCGCAACCATTAACATCTAACCCCTAACATTTAACCCTTAGCCCCAACACTTAACCCTTAACCCCTAAACCCCAACCCTTAACCCATAACCTTTAGCCACTAATCCTTAACACCTCACCCCTAACCCTTAAACCCTAACCCTTTCCACTAGCCCCCAACCCTCGACCCCTAAACCCCAACTTTTAACCTATAACCTCTAACCTTTAACCCTTAACCCACACCATGCTGTACATGAAACAGCACATTAAACACACTTATCCCACCTGAAACACACTCGGTCATCTCCACTCCCGGGAATTTTGCTTTGACTCTTTGCCTAGGTAGGAGGAGCTAGATCAGGTCTGACTCCACAGAGGCGTGTAATAACGGCGCCTTGTTTCGTGGGACGACTGGAGTCTCGGCCGGAGATGAAGACGTCGGCGGTTTCACTGAGTGATTAAAGTTTCTTCTCATCGTGTCCTCCACTGATTAGTCAAACTGTTTTATTTTAAAAACAGGTTTGCGGTATATCCGTGTCTCTCTAGTCGCTCCCTGTGATTGATGCTAACGGTAAAAGTATTCATCATAATATCCTGTAAAATATAGTGTACAAAGCAGAAGCAGACAGCGTGTGGAAGATTTATCGAAGGGTTCTTTAAAGACGTAGTCAGCTCGCTCTTCGGTTCTTCTTAGTGTTCCTTCTAATAACCAGCAGTCTTTGATTCGTCTCTGTGGCTGAATAATAAACGATCTCTCTGTCAGTGAATAATAAATGAACAGCTGCACAAGTTTCGAGGTAGAAAGTTGAAGAATATTTGGCTCGCGGTAACTCGTTTCTTCATTTATTTATCCGTCCTGGGCTACAGAGAGACGCACGGGCGACGCTCCGGTCCCAGAGCCCCAGCGTTAATTAGCGCTAATGATGGCTGATTTCTTTCTGCATCCAGCATGTCACGGATGTAATCTCAGCTTTTTATCGTGGGTAGAACTACTACAGCTCCTCGTTAAAAACGTTAAACTGTTTGCTTTTATTTTAGCCCTGAAATCCACATCATCCCGGGCGGGAAACTGTACACGGCACTCTGATGGCACGTGAAAGTCGGTTTAAATATAGAAAGAAATGTTGTTCGTGTTCAGGAAGGAAGAAAGGAGGATTACATCTGTCTTTATGTCTTTTCTTAATGCAAGGGACATCTCTACACCTTTAACTTCATTTAAAATGAACAATATGCAAATTAGGACTTCCTCCACGACCTCCTGTTGCACGCCATGATTGATGTATTTCACTCGTTTATTCTTCACTAGCAGTACTGATGTTCTCTAGCTGCTCTGCTCATATTCACTATTGTACAACATTCTCCATCATATTGGCAGTCAGGGATCCCTTTAGCTGAACTTATATATAAAATATGTTTTTAAAAAAACCCAAACAAAAATCATAAACATAATCCTTTTACTGTGTGAAGTGTTAGGATCCAATATTAGGATCCGTATTTTATTTTTAAAAATGTAATAATGTTTGGCTGTTTATCGGAAGAATAGAGGTTGAATAAATGTTATCTTGCATTTGATCACTCATATCACCCTCACAAAAACATTCTAATGACTTTTTTATTATTCATAAGGTGACATACATACAGTGGTGCTTGAGCGAAAGAATTTTCTATGCTTCTGCATGAATGTGACCTAATACCTCGTCCTCAAATAGATAAAGAGAACCCAACTAAACAAATGAGGCAAAATATTATACTTGGTCATTTATTTATTTATTGAGGAAAATGATCCGATATTACAGATCTGTGAGGGGTAAAAGTATGTGCGCCTCTAGGATGATCAGTTTAATGTGAAGGTGAGATTAGAGTCAGGTGTTTTCAGTCAGTGGGATGATGATCAGGTGTGAGTGAGTGAGTGAGTGAGTGAGAGTCCTGTTTCATTTAAAGAACAGCGATGTATCGGAGTCTGATGTTCACAATGTATCATGGCATGTGATCTGAGTCTGAAGAGAAAGTGGGTCATGCAGCAAGACAACGAGTCTAAACACACGAGTCGTTCTACCAAAGAACGGTTAAAGAAGAGTAAAGTTCACGTTTTGGAACGGCCGAGTCAAAGTCCTGACCTTAATCCAGTAGAAATGTTGTGGAAGAACCTGAAGCGAGCAGTTCATGTGAGGAAACCCACCAACATCCCAGAGTCGAAGCTGTTCTGTACTGAGGAACGGGATAAAACTCCTCCGAGCCGATGTGCAGGACTGATCAACAGTTACCCCAAACGTTTATCTGCAGTGATTACTGCACAAGGAGTCACACCACATACTGAAAGCAAAGGTGCACATACTTTTACCCCTCACAGATATGTAATAATAATAATAATAATAATAATAGTAATAATAATGAATTTTCTCATTCTGAATGCTGAAATGTTTGGGTTGAAAGCAGAGTGGCATGTGAGGAATCCTGAGTGCAAAGCGGGAATATAAAATGAGTGTATATAATGAGTGGAGTATAAAATGAGTGTATATAATGAGTGGAGTATAAAATGAGTGTATATAATGAGTGGAGTATAAAATGAGTGTATATAATGAGTGGAGTATAAAATGAGTGTATATAATGAGTGGAGTATAAAATGAGAGTATATAATGAGTGTATATAATGAGTGGAGTATAAAATGAGTGTATATAATGAGTGGAGTATAAGATGAGAGTATATAATGAGTGTATATAATGAGTGGAGTATAAAATGAGTGTATATAATGAGTGGAGTATAAGATGAGAGTATATAATGAGTGGAGTATATAATGAGTGTATATAATGAGTGGAGTATAAAATGAGTGTATATAATGAGTGAGTATAAGATGAGTGTATATAATGAGTGGAGTATAAGATGAGAGTATATAATGAGTGGAGTATAAGATGAGAGTATATAATGAGTGTATATAATGAGTGGAGTATAAGATGAGAGTATATAATGAGTGGAGTATAAGATGAGAGTATATAATGAGTGGAGTATAAAATGAGTGTATATAATGAGTGAGTATAAGATGAGTGTATATAATGAGTGGAGTATAAGATGAGAGTATATAATGAGTGGAGTATAAAATGAGTGTATATAATGAGTGAGTATAAGATGAGTGTATATAATGAGTGGAGTATAAGATGAGTGTATATAATGAGTGGAGTATAAGATGAGAGTATATAATGAGTGGAGTATAAGATGAGAGTATATAATGAGTGTATATAATGAGTGGAGTATAAGATGAGAGTATATAATGAGTGGAGTATAAGATGAGAGTATATAATGAGTGGAGTATAAAATGAGTGTATATAATGAGTGAGTATAAGATGAGTGTATATAATGAGTGGAGTATAAGATGAGAGTATATAATGAGTGGAGTATAAAATGAGTGTATATAATGAGTGGAGTATAAAATGAGTGTATATAATGAGTGGAGTATAAGATGAGTGTATATAATGAGTGGAGTATAAAATGAGTGTATATAATGAGTGAGTATAAGATGAGTGTATATAATGAGTGGAGTATAAAATGAGTGTATATAATGAGTGGAGTATAAAATGAGTGTATATAATGAGTGGAGTATAAAATGAGTGTATATAATGAGTGGAGTATAAAATGAGTGTATATAATGAGTGGAGTATAAAATGAGTGTATATAATGAGTGGAGTATAAAATGAGTGTATATAATGAGTGGAGTATAAAATGAGTGTATATAATGAGATGAGTGTATATAATGAGTGGAGTATAAAATGAGTGTATATAATGAGTGGAGTATAAGATGAGTGTATATAATGAGTGGAGTATAAAATGAGTGTATATAATGAGTGGAGTATAAAATGAGTGTATATAATGAGTGGAGTATAAAATGAGTGTATATAATGAGATGAGTGTATATAATGAGTGGAGTATAAAATGAGTGTATATAATGAGTGGAGTATAAAATGAGTGTATATAATGAGTGGAGTATAAAATGAGTGTATATAATGAGTGGAGTATAAAATGAGTGTATATAATGAGTGGAGTATAAAATGAGTGTATATAATGAGTGGAGTATAAAATGAGTGTATATAATGAGTGGAGTATAAAATGAGTGTATATAATGAGATGAGTGTATATAATGAGTGGAGTATAAAATGAGTGTATATAATGAGTGGAGTATAAGATGAGTGTATATAATGAGTGGAGTATAAAATGAGTGTATATAATGAGTGGAGTATAAAATGAGTGTATATAATGAGTGGAGTATAAAATGAGTGTATATAATGAGATGAGTGTATATAATGAGTGGAGTATAAAATGAGTGTATATAATGAGTGGAGTATAAGATGAGTGTATATAATGAGTGGAGTATAAAATGAGTGTATATAATGAGTGAGTATAAGATGAGTGTATATAATGAGTGGAGTATAAAATGAGTGTATATAATGAGTGGAGTATAAGATGAGTGTATATAATGAGTGTATATAATGAGTGGAGTATAAGATGAGTGTCAGTGTGTTGAAAATGGAGCGGCGTTCTATAAAAACCCATTAAAGCTAATCTGGGTCTGAGGAACTAGGCTGTGTGATCCACTCGTCAGAATATCGGTGACAGGAATGGTTCTGTAGAGGAGCTCCAGGTTATTGTTCTCCTGGAGAACCTTTTCACGGTCGGTGCTACAGAAAACCGTCATTATGTGAAAAGATCTTTTCTGTGGTGTAAAACGATTGTTTATTTTAGAGCACAAACGACAAAAACAAGGAGCAAAGGTTTATTTGAGAACCAGAAAAAGGTTCTTCTGTGGCAGGAGGAACCATTACTCATCCGTGAGGAGAAAACTAAGCAGTCAGGACGAGCTGTAAAATACGTTTTGGTGTGAGGGATTGTGTGTGTGTGTGTGTGTGTGTGTGTGTGTGTGTGTGTGTGTGTGTGTGTTGCTGCTTAAGCTCGAACCTGGGAGAGAAAAATAAGTCGATTAAATATTAAAACACTACTTCCTCTCGGCGTCCCGAGCCTGCTGTTGGAGTAAAGCTCGATCGCAGTGCGATGATGCGTATAGACACGCAGACTCAGGACTAGCTGCACGGCGAGACGAGGATCAATCACAGACCATGCATATTAGATAATAAGGTTTCCTTTAAAGCACACCATAATCACACTTTCTGCACTTTCCATTTCCCTTTTTTTTTTTTTGGTCATAACCCTGAATCGCTTCAGTTCAGTTTCCATTATTATGCTTTAAAATAAGATGTAGATTTTTCCATTTGCAGCCTCGTCCTAAAACTAGTCCAGATTGGGGTGAAATGCGTGACCGTGGCAACCCTGCTTGCGTTGATTGTTGATCGGTCGGCGTGAGCTAGAGCTGGGCGATATCTGGATAAAATATCGATATCGTGATAAACGATCCATTTCATTTGTAACTATTACAAATTGTTTTGTTTTTTTTTAAACGTCCAGGATTTCTTCGTCTTTGTAGGCGTTAAAGAAAAGTATCGTCAAACTCATTTTAACGTTTATTTTGTTTATTTTACGAATGTTTTGCACACGGTTTGTTCGCTAAATGATATATCGTGATGCACATCGTGGATCGTAGAAATGCCCTCAAGTTTCGTGATGAGAAATTTTTGTCGTATTGCCCAGCGCTAGAAAGAACTTGATTTTTTTTTCCAGTGTAGAA